>NW_004567111.1:39000682-39010627 GCF_000260355.1 Condylura cristata
TCAGCAGTATACTTCGTCCATCTGCCTGTTCTGCTCCCCACTCTGTCTCTGGTGAAGCCTCTCACCCTCCGTATCTCTGGCCTGTACGTACCCCAGTTCTGTATGAATAAATAAATTTCTTCCTATAGGAAGACTGCAGCACCCCCATTGCTTCCATCCTGGAGCTATGGCAGGATAGGGCCAATCCCCCCTCCACAGGACAGGTCCTTGAGAAGTTGAGGTTGCACTCATGCTACACTGTGCTTCAAATTCTTAACCACTTATTGGAAGAAGCCCACATAGGCCCTTTTATAGCTATAGTTTTGCTGTAAATGTGGTTAAAGATGTTTTGTGCACCACCCGTCTAGGCTTCTAACTCCTTTTACAGCAATTTCTAATAGAAGATTTTTCCAAGTTGGAATTTAGAATGCCAGAAATATTCCTTCTTTATCCCCAAACTGCAGCAGCCTGTCCAGAATTCACAAGAATAGTTCTGACTTGGAAGTTTGACAGTCATTTCATAAATGAGAAGTATGATGTTTCACTGAAACTGCTTGTTACTCATCAAAAAAGAAAAGACTAAAGAAGACTGTGACACATTTACCACTTCCTTCCTAGATGTCAGGGAAGCATCTCTCACTTCAACTTCACCCCTAGGATTTTCAAATATCCAACTTCTTCAGCCTCAAGCTATGAAAGTAATTACTGTTGTGTGTAGGCTGGTTTACAGTGGGATGGGTGTTCTAGAAAACACTTTCAAGACCCCCCTCCTAGTTGTTTCCTCTTCCTCTCTTTAAAAGATAGGATTTCCTAGGTAAATTCTTACTTATCATAGTCTTGTGGATTGAATCTAATGGATTCTGAGCAAAAGTGAGGCCTCCTACCCAGACAATACAATGAGAAGGAGATGCCTTTAGAAAGACATGTTAAAATTGAACAGAGAGTGTTTCAGAACAGAGAAACCCAACGTCAATTTCAATATTTGACAGCCTCTCAGGCCAGTAGACTACATCTAGCAAAGACACTAGATAATAGTGGCAATAAAGAACCAATTAAGGAGAGGGACATTGGTCTGAGAATGTAACGTAGGTGGTCTGTGGGGAGTAGGGGGAGATGGGGAGTTCAGGGCACACCCTTGCAGGACCCTGGCTCCAGTGTCATTAATAGAATCAGGCAGCAAGTATTTAGCATCTGTGAAACAATATCAGCCTTTCTGAGAGGAGGTGTTGTCTCTTATTTGCAGACAAGTTTACTGCTGTAAATGTGCTAACAAGAGCAATATGTTTGATTCTATGCTGAACACATTGCTAGAATTAGCAGCAATTAATCCCACTTACACCAGTCACATACTAGTTAGCTTTGGGTCAAGCAAAATCATTAATAAAATGGAGTAGTCCATATAAAATCTGGCTTTAGACAGGCACAAAGACTCAGGCAGAGGACAGTGAGCTGCCACAGTGGGTCACGCTGGGGGACACAATGTTTCCCACCCTCCCACTGAACAGCTCAGCTCACCCTCCTTGTGGTAATTCAGGTAGACTCTTTAAAGTCACTTTTTTTTCTAATATTTGCACTCTTTTCTGAAAGCAAAGATAACAATATCATTAGAGATGGTCAGTAAAGGACCTTAGCAAAAGTGAGGCCTCCGATGTAAAAATACAACCAGTGGGGAATGGGATCAAAACAATGGGAGGAGGGAAATGCATTGGACTATGGTGATGGCACATGGGTGATTTGGTGATGTTTGGAAACCCAAGGGGACTGCAACTGAGATGGAAAAAACGCACAAAAATATGTAAAAATAAATTATTGTTAAAAAAAACACACACAACCAGAAGATCCCTTTGAGAAAGACACCTGACAACTGAAAACAGTGTGATTCAGAACAGAGAAACCCAAAGTCAACTTAAATCTGATATACTCCCATGCCTGTAGAACTTGACTACATCTAACAGAGACATTAGATAATAGTGACAATAAAAGGCCAATTAAGGAAGGGAGTACTGATCAGAAGTGGCGTTGCAGAAAGAGCACAAGCCTGAAAGAAAGCATCTGACACATCTGTACAGAGAAAGGATACTGATGCTAATGTGAGGTAGTAAAACATCTGAGTAACAATAACTTTTCTAAACACTTCTGTAGCTCCCCCTAATCGCAGGGTGTAAGGTCCAAGGACCCCAATAGACGCCTGATAGTATCAAATCCTATATACTATGGGCATAAACAACTATAATACAAGTTTAACTTATAGATTAAGCACAATAAGAGATTGATGACAGTAACTAATAATATAATAGAACAATTATAATAATACGCTGAGGGCCCTCCCTGGTGGCGCAGCGGGTTGAAGCACAGCACTGAGAAGCTAAAGCCACTTCCGCATGAGTTCGATCCCCGCCTGCCCCGGAGGTGACCACATGGCGTGGCAGACCTCTCCTGGCCCGCCCGCTGCTCCCCTCAGCAGTGTACTTTGTTGATCTGCCTCTTCTGCTCCCCACTCTGTCTCTGGTGAAGCCTCTTACCACCCCTGAGCCTCTGGCCTGTACCCCAGCTCTGTATGTACAAACAAATAAAATCTTTTAAAAATAATAATAATAATAATATGCTGAAATCAAAGTTATGTGAATGTGGTCTTCTTGTCTCTCTCAAAATATCTTACTCCACTTAATATTTTCAGGCCGTGGTTGACAATAGGTAACTGAAACTGAAAACCGTGGTCAAAGGAGGAGCAACTAATCATGGATTTAAACACTCTGCATATCATTTTTCCCCTACAGCTCTAGACAATAAATTCTGTCATTCATTATCTCCATTTTACAGATGAGCAAATGAAGATATGGATGAATTAAGTAGGTACGAGGTAGGGGCAGCAGGTGAGGATGCCAAGTTGGGGGTACATTCTACAATGCTCCTGAAGGTTCTGCATCTTCTACAGCTGACATCCAGGACCCCCCCCCCCCATGCAAGGATCACTTACTGAGGAAGAGTAAATGGGAGTCATTTAAGTGAAGGCTGTGGAGAGAATAGAATATTCCAGAAGAAAAGCAAGCTCTAAGTTCCTGAAGCAAAAGAGTATACCCTGGGTTTAAGGAATTAAAAGATCACAAAGGGGAGAACAGAGTGCAGGAAGACTGGCAGGCCAGGGCAGGAGAGCCTGAGTCGTGCAAAGGAATTTGGATTTTATCCTAAGGGCGACAGGGGTCTATCAAAGAGGTTTAGGCAGAGATGTCATGATCTGATTTGCATTTTATAAACCTCTTGGCAGCAGACCAGAGAACTACTGCTGATCAGCGGCAAGACCAGAGGCAAAGGATCAGTTGGAGGCTGCCACAGTATCTCAGAAGAATTCGGACAGAACAGTGTTGAGGGGGGTGTAAGGCAGGGGACCCCTGGAGGGACGCTTACTAGACTGGTGATACGTTGGATACAGAGGGAAGTAAGGAGATGTCTTGAAATATCAAAATAGAAAATGCTAGAACCAAGGAGTTGTTTGTGTGTTAGAGAATGAGCCCAGAGTGGGGCATGTTGAATTTGAGCTATTAATACAATGTTAGCTGCATAAGCTCAACAAAATGAAAGTTAACAATATATCGCTTATTGGTTATTTCTTTCAGTTTACACTGTTATTTATTATCTAGGTTTATACATCTACCTTTTAAAGATGAGTAAATCCTAAATACCATGAAAATACAGAATAATAGTAGAAACTTGTATATGTTCTCATGAACATATGCAACCACTTCAAGGCAACCACTTCCAGAAAGCCTCCTCCAGCACCAGACTATCTGTCCACTTAATAAAATGTATTGCCATGGACCCAGCATTTTGTCAATGGTGTTGAAAAGCAGGTCTCACTAAGCTTAGACAAAGCTCTTGTTTCACTGCAGAGCTCCAAAAATCTCCCACAGGCTATGCAATGCCAAACACAAGCAAATTTTTCAACAAGTCAATATAAAGAAGAGGAAGCAAAACAATTCTTTAGCCTAACTGAGAAATGAACA
This sequence comes from Condylura cristata, assembly GCF_000260355.1. Lineage (NCBI taxonomy): Eukaryota > Metazoa > Chordata > Mammalia > Eulipotyphla > Talpidae > Condylura > Condylura cristata. Next base: position 39,004,663 of record NW_004567111.1, read on the forward strand.
AAGGAATTGTTGATAATTCCAGTAAAAGAAGTGCTGAGACCCTGAGACAGTCAGGGTTCACTTAAGATAAAGGGAATGGGCCCTCCCTGGTGGCGCAGCAGGTTGAAGCACAGCACTAAGAAGTTAAAGCCACTTCAGCAGGAGTTCGATCCCCACCCTCAAAGTGACCCACATGGTGCAGCAGACCTCTCCTGACCCACCCACCTGCTGCTCCCCTCGGCAGTGTACTTCAGAGGTCTGCCTGTTCTGCTCCCCACTTTATCTCTGGTGAATCTTCTCACCGCCCCTGTATGCATAAATAAATAAAGCTTAAAAAAAAAAAAAGATAAAGGGAATGCTCATTGCAACTATACTCAGACAAGTTTCTACCATGAGATCAGCAAAGGTAAAAGATTTTGGTAACATACTGTGCTTGGTAAGGGATAAGGAAGTAAGGAAAGAGCCTCTAAAGGGATTGAGAAGGGGTACAGTTTCCATGGATGATAACTGAACAATAACCAGAATTTACTGTTTTATAATAATTTTCCCCAGCAAATCCATTTCAAGAAATTTGTTTTATACACCAGTATATGTGTGACAAGGTTTATGTTGGTAGCCTAAAACCCAGCAGTGGGTAGTTGATTTATATGTTATAATCATGGAACAAAAATACTGCACAGTCGTTATAAAGAATGAAAAATAGTAGACACATCCAAAGTTTTTAGACATAGATATATACATATATTATATTTTTTATATCATTGTGTAGTCCCCATAAAATTCCTACCACCAGTTCACCTGTGAACTATCACCAGAGTCCCTTGTGCTCTTCTTTCTCTTGTTTGATCTCTTTTCCTCCCCCTTCCTTGCAAAATGTCTCTTATTTATGGTTGCCTGCTAATTTTGTTTTACCATTATTATTGTTGTTAATTTTTTTCCTGATCCTTTATTTCCCATATATCCCTCCTATAAGTGAAAACATTCAATATTTTTCTTTTTCTTTCTGGCTTATTTCATTGAGTATGATCCCTTCAAGCTCTGTCTATATTGCTGTGAATGGCATGAGTTTATCTTTTTTGAATGCTGAATAATATTCAACTGTGTGTGTGTGTGTGTGTGTGTGTGTGTGTGTGTGTGTGTGTACACATTACATCTTCTCAATCCAGTCATCTTTTCTGGGCATTTGGGTTGTTTCCATATCCTACCTATTGTAAACAGTGTTGCAATAAACACACCCAAATAATCACTGACAGAGCAATGAATAAACAAAATATAGTATATACATATGATGGAATATTTCTTGGCATTAAATGGAAATGAAATTCTGACACATGCTATAACAGGGACAAACCTTGAGGACATCATGCTAAGTAAAATAAAAAAAGCACAAAAAGACAACTATTGTGATTCAACTTATATGCGGTTTCTAGATTAGGTAAACTCATAGAGAAAGTGAAACAGTGGATTCAAGATCCCAGTGAAAATCCCAAAGCACATTTTCAAAGAAATAATCAAGGATGAGCTATTTGACAGTGAACGTGCTGTCCTCCTTCCAGTCCACTCCAGTTGGCCCCAGGTCCTGCTGCCAACTCCACCATTAGCTGATGCCTTTTCCTTAGGGGGCCGCTGACTTCCATGTTTTTCTTCCCAGCACTAAGCCACTTAAGTCCTGCTAAAGCGAAGCACCTGCAGTTAAATTTGGGCAGGTATTATACTCATCAATCTTGATAATATTGTCTCCCTTTGGCTTTTGACTCCTAATGTTTTGATTAGCATTCTACTAAGAAACTTAGTTTTTAAAGAAAGTCTGTCAACAATATCCTTTGAAATTTCCTTCACTTTCCTCGTTTTTAATAAGTCTTAAGATTTTTTATTAAAAACATGTCCTCTTTTTTTTTTTTTAAACAGGCTCTTCTTATTGTTAAAATACTAGTGGCAGTTTTAAACTTTTCTTGTTTATTGTCCTCAATGCCTTAATCTATGGCTCATAATGTGGCTTTGAAGACTAGCCAATTTGAAATTCAATTTTTTAAAAAAATAATCTATGCTTATAGAACTGGGGCACAGGCCAGTGGGGGGTGTGGGGGGTGAGAGGATCCACCAGAGACAGAGTGGGGAGCAGACAGGCAGATCAACTGAAATATATGCTGAGGGGAGCAGACATGAGACAAGAGAGGTCTGACGCACCATGTGGGTCTGCTCCCTGTTAGGGGATTGAACTCTGTGCTGCAGTGGCTTCAGACAGCTTCATAGTTCTGTGCTAGCTAACTGGTTGTGCCATCAGGGAGGGCCCTGAAATTAAACTTTTTTATTGTTATTTATTGGAATGAGGGAAGCTGCTTATTCTTTGAATCACCAAATGCCAAACTTTCCAAATACGGGAATTTTCCTTCAATTTGGCCACACTTAACTGCATAACCAAATTCTTACTAGCCCAATGAAATCTTTTAGGGGCAAAAAAAAAAAAAAAAGTCCAACTCCATGACTGCCTACCTAAGTAGGCTAAACACAAACATTGTAGAGACTGGCTTGTTTGGGCAGATGCCCAGAGCTAACATTTTTTATAATATTTAACTTAGAAAGTGTTTAAACTTTTCTCCAGAGAATATCTTTCCACAATGATAGAACTGTTGATTCTCAGATTATTCCAACTATCTGTCACCTCATGAAAACTGTGGTTCTCTTATACAGTGAGTCTTCACTTAACATCTTTGATTTATTCTTAATTTAAGCAAAATGTTTAAGGAAATTTGGTCCTTGAATGATATCCTTTCACTAGTACAGATCAGGATTTTTTAAAAACACTTTGCTCTTTTTTTTTTTTTTTAATTTATTTATGCGGACAGAACTGGGATACAAGCCAGAGGTGCAGGGGCAGTGAGAGGATTCATCAGAGACAAAGTGGGGTGCGGAACAAGCTGATCGATGAAGTACACTGCTGAGGGGAGCAGCGGGCAGGTCAGGAGAATTCTGCCATGCCATGTGGGTCACCTCCGGAATGGGGATTGAACTCACACTGAAGTAGCTGTGGCTGACTTGCTGTGCTTTAACCTGCTGTGCCACCAGGGAGGGCCCACGTATAGATTTTAAGAGCTACAAATAGGAGCGGTGGATTTTATTTTCCTGAAGTTGGACACAACTTTGCCATTTATTCAGAGAATATTCTTGGCAAATTATACAACTTCTTCATGCCTGGCTTTACTAAACCCCAACATAAGAGTGACAACAGCTCCAAACTTCATGAAATGAATCAGGCGTGGGTGGGGAGTGGAGGTGTACATTTGAGGAGGTGCAAACCTATCCCTTAGAATCATCCACAGTGATATAAAGTAGTGTTACCAAAAAAAAAAAAAAAAGAAACATGAATAAAAAATGTTAAAGTGAAGCTTGCAATGTCTACTTACAGAGAAAATCAATACTCACCTCACATTATATATTGATATATACACATATATATATCACATTATATATATTGATATATATCAATGTCTGATTCACAGTAAGTACTCATTAATGTTACTCCCTTTCCACTTAAAAAAAATCAATGACATTTTTACATTAACAATTAAATATATTCAATAATTTCCTCAAAATTGTAATGGATATAGTTGGCGATGTTAGTTTCTCCATCTTTGGTCTGTGAAATACTACAGGATGTCACTATCTGGTTGTAATATGCGTGTGATGGGGTGAGTTAATACTGATGGGCAAGATTGACCTGGAATTCCTTTTAATAATCTCCCTTGATACAGTGAAGGAAAGGTCTACTGATTAGATCTTGAGCAGAAATGTTTTCAAAGAGAAAACTGTACCTATTTTTCATGCGAACAGTAATGCTATGCTCAACATATAAAACTAAGATACTCTTACATAACTAGAGATCAAAATATGCATTTTTCATAAAACCTGACTAATTGGAAGTTTTCAAGTAACATTTGAGTTTTCTTTTTCTTTTCAAAATGAGTAAATAATTAGAAAGAAAAAATTTCTTTAAAAAATTGTACTTTTTTTTTATTGCTGCTTTATTTACAATTGGAAAAACATGGAAGCAGCCCAAATGCCCAAAAGTAGATGACTGGATTAGAAAGATGTGGTACATATATACAATGGAATATTACTCAGCAACCAAAAAAGAGAAACACATGTCTTTTGCAGCAACTTGGATGGAGCTGGAAAAGATCATGCTGAGTGAGATAAGCCAGAAAGAGAAAGAAAAATACCAGATGGTTTCACTCATAGCAGGAGTATAATGGACCAGGCGAGAAAATAACAAAAATAATGAACAACCATAGACCAGAGACATTATGTGGGGGTGGAGTGGGGAATGGGATAAAAAACGGGGGGGGGGAAGGGAGGGAAATGCACGGGACTATGGTGGTGGCACAGGGGTGATTTGGTGATGGGAAACCCGTGGGGATTACAATTGAGATGAAAAAAAAAATGTGCAAAATGATGTAAAAAATTGTACTTTTGGGGCCCTCCCTGGTGACACAACAGGTTAAAGCACAGCACTAAAAAGCAACAGCAGCCACTGAAACATGAGTTTAATACTCGGCCAGGAGGGAGGTGACCCACATGGCGTGGCAGACCTCTCCTGACACGCCCACTGCTCCCCTCAGCAGTGTACTTCAGTACATCTGTCTGTTCTGCTCCCCACTCTGTTTCTGATGAATCTTCTCACACGCTTTCACCTCTGGCCTGCACCCCTGTTCTGTATACATAAATAAATAAATCTAAAAAAAGAAAAAAAGAAAAATTACCTATCAAGTCTCCCCGTCTGGCAGATAGCAGAATGTAATCTCTGGGAATTTGGTTTCCTAAACTTTTGATAATTTTTGTTAGAGACAGGACTTGCACCCCAGTGTCCACACCCTCCTCTAGCACACTTTGCTTTATGCCTTGGCCATTCAAATAAAATTTTCAGTTGCCCTAATCTTCACGTTATAAAGATTTTGTACAACAAAACATTTCACTTGTTTGCAATTCAGCATAAACTCTCCTTAGAAATAGGATAGACAATGAACAGGTCCCTGGGATTCCCAGTTATCTCATATGTACCAGATGAGAAATATGCTAAAAAACAAACAAACAAACAAAATTTAAAAATCTAACACTACACAACTACATTTATCCTTTTAGCTGGAAATGCCAGGAGCAGTAGAATCAGAAACATCTACTCTCCTTTGGGGATGCCTGCAGCTCCAAATCCCTGCTGATTGGCATGAAGGGCAGAGCCAGGCACCAGTAGTGTAGAGCGGGGTGCCCAGGGCTTCCCAAGGGACAACCCCGTGGGCACTTCTTTGGTCTCAAGAGAAGGACCACTTGCTGTTGTCCTATCTGCTGTCACCACCTAGAGCTTGGGTTTTTCTCCTCTCTGCCTTCTGTTGCCTGCTTATCTTTTAGTCCTTAAAATGAACACTTAAGCAGACTTAGTGTGGCTTTTGAGGGTTTATGATACTAGCAATAATGAGGAAAGGGACTAGAAATGGCTCTTTTGCTCCTTCAGGCCAACCCTTTCTTTATTTCTAGCAAACCCACATGGAGTTCCTCCCAGAGTATAAAGGATTAAAACCCTATGGCCAGATTTACCTTGATTCAAACACATTTAGAGATAGTTTCTTGAACATCCTCCTTGGATTAAAGTAATATTCCAAAAAGCCAGAAAAGGTCTGGTTTAGGAGACTGGAGTAAGGAGAACTTAAAGAAGATAAGCATGTGAGAAGCCAGGAGAAGAAAGAAGGTGCAGAAACAGGGTTGCTGAGCCTCAGTAGCGGCTCCTGGTGGGTCACACATCCTAGGGGTGTGTGCAATTGGCAGAATGATTTTTTTTAAAGATTTATTTATTTTTGCTTACAGAACTGTGGTACAGGCCAGAGGAGTGGTGGGTGGGGTGAGAGGATTCACCAGAGACAGAGTGGGGAACAGAACAGGTAGATGTACTGAAATACACTGCTGAGGGGAGCAGCGGGCAGGTCAGGAGAGGTCT
>NW_004567111.1:39010893-39064430 GCF_000260355.1 Condylura cristata
CTTTAAAGAGATAATTAAGTCAAATGAAGTCGTGCTATGACTTGGAGTAAGAGTATGTTGTTGTGCCTTGACCTGAGGAAGTAATAAACTGCCACAAACAGTAGTTTCTGTCTCACTTTTTCTACATTTGAGCTTGATCCTTTTCTCCTACTTTGAGGGGAACCTCTGAGGCAAGTTTTTAATTAAAAGGTGTTACAACAGCAGCCCTTGAACAGATCCACCCACCCCCTGGATCTGTGCCAGCTGATTTGCACAAGTGACTGGTTAGACAAATGTCTGGCTCAAGTCAGAAGGAGAAATATACAGCGCTGCTCTTAATATAAGCTTTTTGGAGCCTCATATTAACTTTCAAATATGACTTTTCAAGTTTCAGGTGCTGGCACTGATCCCTTTACTAATTAAGTATGTACTGTTCTGAGCAATCAGCGTTTTCTTATGGCTGTGATAACAAGAATTATTCCTCATAAGAACCTGTTTCTGAAACCAGTCATCATGGGATGACTGGATCATATCCACAAAGCACATTTCCCAAGCTAGTGGCATTCCTTGGCAAAGCTCCACTAAGCATATTGTATGCGCATTCCTCAGTAAGGATATTCCCAGGATATTTAGAAGGAAATAGGACGAGTCTTTAAACAAAATGACTCAGGGAAGTGTAATGAAGACATAAATATCAACTCCACAGTCCAAGATGGTGAGGAATCTTTTTTGTGGCACAGAAACAGACTCCTAAAACGATGAAGAGTTTCTATTTATATTACATGAAAAGGGAAGAAGTGACCTATTAAAATTCTAACAGCAATGACAAGAGTATGAAGTAATCAAGGAAGTCAAAAAGACAAACAAAAGTACTTTAACGTGGCCCTCCCTGGTGGCGCAGCAGGTTAAAGCACAGCACAAAGAAGCTAAAGCCACTTCTGCATGAGTTCGATCCCCGCCTGGAGGTGACCCACATGGCGAGGCAGACCTCTCCTGACCTGCCCGCTGCTCCCCTCAGCAGTGTACTTCATCGATCTGCCTGTTCTGAACCCCACTCTATCTCTGGTGAATCCTCTCACCCTCCGCATCTCTGGCCTGTACCCCAGTTCTGTACGAATAAATAAATAAATATTAAAAAAAATTACTTTGACGTTCTGCTGATTGGTGAATACAAAAATTTTTATTGCAGAATATTCTGGAAATTTCTTAGGCAGACTTAAAAACTGTATTGACCCCCTACCTTTACAAAGCAGTTCTTTATAGCCCAGCTAAGGATGAGGCACTGGCAGTTAAGACTTGATGATTTCACTAGTTATTCTGGGACCACAGCATTTCCATCATTTTTTGCAACATTTTCCAGTTATAACCTTGTAAATTATTCATTGCTTCAGAGAGAACCTCACTGTCAGAAATACAACACTGACCACATCTTATTATAAATAAGCACAAAAAATGCCATGCAGAAAGAAGTTTGCTCCAGCTTATCTCCACAGCTTATGACATTTGTACAATCTATCTCCACTGTCCTTTTAGTTTTATGATTTCATCTTTACCAGCTTTATCATGCTACTCAGACAGTGCATATGACTACAATCACGCCAGTGCTCAAAATCGGTGCACACAGTCATAACTACCTGGAATTGAGGTCATCATCAGTTTCATCTGCCCAAGTCAAAACCTAGCAAGGTTTGAATCTGGCCATGTAAAGGTAAGAGTGAAAATTAAACATGAAGCAAGTTAAATATAGAAAATTTAAAATTGAATTTCTTTTTTTTTTCTCTGTAATCATCCAGTGGAATATATTGATATAAAATAATGTCACAACTGGCTTAAACATTTTACTTGTGCGAGGATAGTCATGGAAACAATAAAGCAACTGAAATAGGTCTTATCTTTAGAGTCATAAACCAAGATTACTTTCCCTATTCTGTGTTATGGGCTGAATTATGTCACTCCCTCCCCAAATTCATGTTAAAGTCTTCACACACACACACAAACACACGACTCAGAATGTGACTGAATGATCTCACAATGTGAGTATATTTGGAGACAGGTCCTTTAAAGAGATAATTAAGTCAAATGAAGTCGTGTGGATGGGCCCTAGTCCATATGACAGGTGTCATAAGAAAAGATTAGGATACAGTTACATATAAAGGGAAGAGCATGTGAGGCACAGCAAAAAGCACCCATCTGCAAGCTAAAGAGAGGTCTCAGAAGAAACAACCCTGCAAACACTTTGATCTTGGTCTTCCGATGAGCAGAACTATGCAACAAGGGCAGCTAGTAGCGGGAACTTTGTTCTAGCCTCCCTAGGAGACCCGTCTTCCTACTCTAGGTCTTGTCACCACCATTTAATTATTGGTTCCTTCTTTTATCAATTTCATTTCACTTTTCCCACTCTCTCTTTTTCTCCACTGAGCCCCTCTCCTCTTCCTATCTTTGTCCTGTGTCTTTCCTTACTTTTAAAAGAGTTCCCTCCCCCTTCTTTCCAGACAAAGGGAGAGCCCTGAGTCGGTAGGGGAGAGAAGGCACCTCATGGTCAGTATCCACGGTGTGCTGGAGGCTCAGGGCACCTGGTTTGCAAGGATAGTGCAGAATCAAAACATCATCAGAATACGGGATTTTGACCAAATTACTCAATTTCCCCAAACTTCTGTTACCTATAATATTTTTGAATGTGGTGGTACAAATTCTTGCAAGGTGAGGTAAGGTTCAATTCAAATAAAACACTGGAAAAGATATACCTTATGCCAGAGTAAATTGTTTATAGACTAGTCATCATAACTTAGTTTTTCTATAGAGTACCAAAGAGGTACTACTAATTAGAATTTCATAATATGGTATCATAGAAATACCCAAACAGCATATAATTAAAACTTCTGTGATTCTGAATATTATATATTTTAAAGGTTTCTATTCTATATTTCATTGGTCTGGTAAAGTTTATTATTTTTTCCCCTGCCAGTTAATGTTTGTAAGGAGTTCTGTACTTGGTGTTAGAAGGAAGACTCTAGAAACACAGAAAACCTTGGTTGTGCATTCATGGATTAGCAGTTCAATTGTAAAACTAAAATTTCAATAGTAAAAACACTTATAAAATAAGTTTGAAGTACTTTTCAGGACTGCAACAGGTTATACATATCTCACCACAGGTCAAGCCAGGTACATAAACTTTCTAGGACAACTTTTTAGATAGCATTTTCCAACTATCATCCATCTAAACTTGCTGGAAGCAGAAGTTAACAAATCTGATTAAAAAGACTTAAAATTCAGAATATTCATTAAAAAACTGAATAGCTTCCTGTATTTTATTTAAGCAAATCTATAAATATTTATAAAACAGAACCCTTTAATACACTAGTATTTTTAAATACTCTTAAATCATAATTTGAAAAAAAATCATATTTTTATTTTCTTATTAACATCTCAGGAACTCCTGCAAAAATGTTATTGACAAGAGCAACATTTCAATATAGGAAAAAGACATACTCTTCAGAAATGGAATTGATTGCTGACTTGAGAAATATCTGACTTTAGAAACATTTCAACCAAAATTTACACTCACTAGTAAGAATGATGAAAATACAGTAATTTGTCTGGAAGGGACAAAGGGAGCAAAGGGCTTAATGTGTCAGCAGCAACATGTTATAGCAATCACATCTGCATTTAGATCCTTATTTTACCATTTACCACTAAGACATGGGGAAAATTATTATACATTTCTGAGTGTCATCTCCCTCATATTTTAAACGAGTCCAAAAATGGCAGCCTTGAAAGGGCATGAAAAGGACAGGATGTGCAGCCCACCTGCCCATTAGCCGGCCTCTGCTGGTGGAATTTTGGAACAAAAATGTAACATGCTAGCCTTTCCCTCTCCCTAACTGTGAATTTTCTAATTCAATTTTTTTTATGTCCTTTTCACCACTTATCCCTTTTCTCCCAAATCTAGCATTGTACACAGAGGAAATCTTCAATAAATATTTGATGAATGAATACATGAATAAATAAATGGCAAATAATTTAAAAATGGAAGCAGAGGAAGAAAAAAATCAGTCAGTGAAGACATCTTAAGAACTGGTAACAGATCAGTGTCTTAGGCAAACACAGTTAAAATCTAGAGAAAGAAACTAAAAACACAAAAAGATAATTTTAGCTATAGGAGGATAAAAGAAAAAAGGTGTGGGGGGGGGAGTACTATTGTAGCTGCCAATCACAGGATAAGGAGCCCTGAAAAAGATAATTCAGACTTCTTGCCATTTTTTTTCCTGTAGTGTATCGCTAGAGTAATATAATAATTAAGGTAGCAAGCCAAAATGATCTAGCACATTAACATATAATATTCAATGAAGAAAAACGAAGCTTATTCTCTTGCATGCTTTGTGAAGACTGTGTCTTTCTAGAATATTTTAAGAGTCTCATTTTTACTACTGTACCTACTACTTGCAAAGCTTTTTGGTTAATATGTTTTAAAGACTGACGGTGAACTCTTTTTCATAGACCCGGTTAACTCGGGTACTTTTTAAAATGAGAATAATGAAGAAATATTCGTCAGCAGAATATGTTTTTTATTACTTTAGAAAGGAGTTTCTTCTCCCTCCCTGTGCACCCCCTTCCCCCTATCTACCATCATTTGACAATCTGAACATTTTCAAAAGCAGAGCATATAGCATTAAGTAGCTGGTCGCCGAGAAGCCTAATGGACAAGGAGCTGCCAATAAAGTTAACGATCCATTGAGACAAGCGTCCAAAGAAACACCAGGGCTCCTCACGAGTAGAAGCTCCCAAGGATGTCTCGCCCCTTTGCCCCAAACCTATCCGTCGCCCAGCAACCCCCGCACGCCCAGGCTGGGCCAGCCCTCGCTGCCGTGGCAACGGGGCCGCGCAGCCGCGCAGGCTTTGTGCAAAAAGCCGCTGGGCGCTGCTCGCCGCGCTCGCCCCCAGCACCTGCTGGGGCCACAGCAACTTTTCAAACTTCTCTTCACCAACTGCCCTGCGGGCTCCAAACTTCTCTTCACCAACTGCTCTGCGGACTCCGCGGGATTTTTTTTTACTGACCCTCGCCTCCTTCCGCCCTTGTTTCAAGAAAAAAATGCCTCACGGACATAGGATTTTAACTACCTGCTACTTGGTGGTCCCTTCTCCAATGGTGAGGGAGGCGGGGCAACCATGAAGGGAAAAACTCTTACCTTTCTCAGCATTCCATTCCTCACCTCAGCAGGGGCCTCACAGCGGGGTCTAACCATCCCACGCGCTGAGCTCCAAGTGGGGAGTCCGGTGGGAAACTTCATCCAGAACGAGCGACGCCCCGAGGGCCCCTCGCCCTCATTTGCACGACAAAGGGCGGTTAACTCGGGCCTCCTGGTCCTAAAACGGTTAATCCATCCGACTGTTACCTTCCAGGCCAGTGTTCAAATTAACTCAGAAGGGCTGTTCACAGGCCACATTTCCCTGGCGACGAACAATTCCACAAGCTCATCTTTGGCAGCGCGTTCCAAGACCTGAAGCTGTTTTGTTGCTCTTAGAAAGACATGGTGAAGGGTGGGAGCGGCCGGCGAGAACCCGTTTCCAGCCGACTCAAGGTTGAATTTCTATAGAGTTTTCCTCTCAGGGTTCCTGCCGGTCCGTTGCTGTTGCATATTCATATTGAGGCGGAGTCTCTTTCCAGCTCTTTTGCATCCTACTTGAGGAAACAGAGGAAAGAAGTGGGGATGATTGGAAGGAATCACTAGAAAAAGCATAGACTGGGGAAATGATGGTACTAACATAAATAAGTAAGCAAACATAAGTCACTATTTTTCATTCATCCTCAGGAGGCGAGGACACACATATGAATTGTGCCCAGGAAATTTCAAGGAGACACTAAGTTCCAGGATTTTAATTATGATTATTGGGGCGATTTTTTTTTTTTTTGCCAAGGACTTTTAAAGATGATATGGGGTATGTGCTCATACTAAGGAACGCAATTAAATTTATAATATATATATGTGTATATGTGTGTGTGTATATTATTTGCATTAATTCTACTTAATTTCATCAAAACTGACTGATTTTAGTGTGGTGCAGTCCTCCACCAACCCCTAAACCAAATTTTCTGATTTATAAACAATCAGAATCAATTTATAAACTTGCTAATGGAAACCCATTTTCACCAAATAAAAAATTAGTATAAGGAAAATGACAGAGTGTAAGGGATGAGCACTAAGTCATTCGTGCTGTGGTCTTTTTCTTCAAACATATGGTAAATGGTCTTCCAGAATGACTTCTCTTTCCTCCCTGAATTTCCACCATTATAATCATCACTAAATAACATCATAGAAATCATAGAATTCATAGCCAGTCTACCCCAGCAAGTGTAGTCGGTTACCTGAGAAGGGAGACCTAAAGGGATTCTAAGATTCACTCACCTACCACTTCATGCCCAAACAACCTGCCATGAAGCATTTACCACTGGATTTATCCTTCTGTTTGAAAGTCCTTCAGAAAATTCTCTATTAAAATATGATTTAGGGCCCTCCCTGGTGGTGCAGCAGGTTAAAGCACAGCACTAAGAAGCTAAAGCCACTTCAGCATGAATTCAATCCTCCCCACCCCCCCACCCCGCCCCAGAGGTTGACCCTCTTGGCACCACCGAACTCTCCTAACCTGCCCACTGCTCCCCTCAGCAGTGCACTTTGTCAATCTGCCTGTTCTGATCTCATGTCTCACAGCCCCTGCACCTCGGGCCTGTGCCCCAGTTCTGTATGCATAAATAAATAAATCTTTAAAAAATATATATGATTTAACTGAAAAAGGTGACTCATACTTATTACAAGTGGTTAAGTTACTCACTTTAGAAATCTGCTCATTCCACATAGTCCCACAATAACCCACCTGCAGACAGTTGAGTGAAACAGCCCAGCATCCTACCATGGGTTTGATCTTATATCTGAACTCAACAGCAGCTCTTTGATTGCTGAACTATTGATACAAGACAGAAGATAGGCCTTCCTGGGTCACCTACATCCACTTCTGAGCCCAGGGTAAACCCCTCCCTGACTTCTACCCATCTTCTAAAAATTAAGTACTAGTCATATTTCTGGTTGCTGAACAAATGTTGCTTATGATACTGTAGCACCCCCTTCCCCTTCTAAATCAACTTACCTGAACTCAGAACGTGACCTTATTTGGAATAGGGCCTTAACAGATGGAACTGAGGCAAGGGTTGAGGTGAGATCATACTGGGTGAGGATGGACCCAAAATCCATCAAGAGTGTTCTAAGAGGCAAAAAAGGATGCTCAGACACAGAGACAAAGAGATTATGTGAGGACAGGGGTCATGATTGGAGTTGGGCTGCCTGCCACAAACCAGTCAAAATGAATCTTTAGCATATTTAAAATTAAAAAAAAATGTTTACATCTTGAATCTAGTTATGGACACAATGCATTGTTAGCTACTGTGATCTACAAGATTTAACTCAATTGCCACTCCTGGTAATTCTTTTTGCAACTTCTGTGATCATTAAAAATTAGCATTAGACAAACAAAATCATTGGGAATTTGCTAGTACTAAACCCCCATTTGAAGAAATATTACAAGGAGTCTTAGAATTTCAGAGAGGAATGAACAAAAACTAAACAAGGAATTAAATAGAACCACAAGACATTGACCATAATGGCAGTAATAGACTTCTCCATATCAATAATCACCTTAATGGTCATGCACTAAACTCACCAATAAAAAGACATAGAGTAGCATATTGGAAGGGTGTTAGGGTGTGTGTCTGCTTTTCTCTTCACCATTTTGCCTTGTTGAAGTTGCAAAAATTCTTTCATAAATACTAACCTTCCTCTGTTTCTGCCCAGAATATATAATAAAGTCAGGATGTGGTCCATGACAACTATCTGTGCCTCGAGGATACAAGGATCCCCCTCCCCCATAGGACATCTGAGTAGATATAAAACCATTGATAGGTTAGTGAGAAAAATTCCAGGATTGCCTACAGCCAGGCAGCCTAGTAACAGTGGCTGACAACTTCAACTTTTGGAAAAACAACTACTGTGAAATTTGTGGTCTCACTTAATGGATTTTGAAATTTCCTTGACTGTTCAGACAGGAGAAAGTTTTTGAAAGCTTTTACTGTAGTGTTTTCATAATTACCTTAAACCCCTTCCTTGCTCAGCAGATGCAAGAGCTGAAGAGTTTTCCTGTGGGGCAGTAGATATTTTCTGGGCTTCCTCTTGGAAACTGATAAATCACATGTTAGAAATTTGTGTTTCTGTATCTCAAAAGCACAGAAGGATATATATTCAGTTAAGGAGTATTTATGGCCTAAATAAAGACAAAGCCATGCAAATATAAATTTAAATGCCACTTACCTAGAGAGCCTGATGCTTTCAGTCCATTAAGCTGTACTTCTGGCTCTTGTCTGCACACTGATGGCTCTCCTGCTGCAAATCTCCCGTTAGTCCTTTCAGGCCTCTTTGTCACTGCCAACTTTTCAGGAAAGAGCATCTGATTGACCTGTGTAAATTAGCAACTTGAGCCCTCATATACACCCCCACACACACACATACATGTGACATACATGCACTCACACAGTATATTCACATGTAATGTTCCATACATTTTACCATCATTTGACATGAGATGTCTCCTAGTTTGTTCACTGCTTTTTCCCTGCTGTTAGAATTGAGCACCACAAGACAAGGTTTTGTCTCTTTTGTTCTCTATTATAACCTCAGTGTATAGAATAATTGATTCTCAGCATAGTCATTAAATGAAGTATGATATTTACAGTGGAGAAATTGCTTCTCGATAACTCATCAGTTTATAAGGCAGAAGATACTATTTTCCATGACTTCTTAGGATGTTCAGGAAGTAAGATACTTTGAAGGTAGCAGACCTGAGCATTTGTTTGCTAGATATGGTTACTAGAAGAAAATGGTTTAAAAAAAAAATACCAGCAATGTAGACACAAAGAAGTTCTCAAAACACAGAATACCTTGAGGATGCTGTGCTTCTTAGTATTAAATTGAACATCCATGTGGTTTAGTATCAAATCTTAATCCCAGAGCTAAGGCATCTAGATGATGTATATTTTGAGGAAGTTGCATCTATGGATGTATTCAGGAGCAGTAGTGACAGAGTGGGAGAGTGAGGATGTCTAATGGAGCAAATTTCAACACCCTTGAAGTTGTGACTTGAATTCACAGGTGAAATCCTGTCAGACTCAACAGTGTTCTGAAAACAGTTCCTGACTTCCAGGAGATGGGAGAGGAAGATTACCAAAATTAAAGTTTTCTCCAAGTCTTTCCCTTCCACTGACTCCCAGGCAAGTGGGAAAACAAAGGCTGGAGAGGGTCAAATCTACTGCTTTCTATAACTATGGTCTCCAAAAAATACATGGGTTCAGGGATCAGGAGAAAAGGGATTTCTCGATGACAGACACATGTGTAGGTAGTGGGCCAAACTGGAAATTAAGAAACAATGCACACTTCTGCCTTCTTCACTTCACAACCAGCAGTACCCAAGAAGTAGATTACAGATTGCATGTTCACAGATATGAAAGACAAATGCTCTTTTTAAATGCAAATGCATTGTCTCTATATATGTTTGCAAATTTGAGTTTGTAACTCTCTATTCCTTAGCAGCTCACTCTTGAACAAAGACTTTTTACTCAATGTCAATGAATGAAACTCAAAGTTTATGACCCTCCTAAAACACTAAGAAAGTTTTTGAGATATGCATAATATGGCAATTTTCCATCCTTACTTTTCCTAAGATTGCTGGGAGGTCATGAAATTTAAATGAGATTTCTCTAGAGAATACATTACACTGATATTCATTTTAATATTTTGAACATTATACTAAAAAATTTAAACCGAAATTTTACAGTGTGAGATTGCATTTCAAGAAAGACTTTTTAAAATTTTCATTTGTGACTTAATATATGCAATACATTAATCTAATTTTTTCCTTGTATCCCAGCAAATAAGAGAGGTTGATAAAGAAAAGTTTTCTTTAAGCAAACATAAGTGACAAGTGGGAAATTCTGTAACCTACACTACAGCATCTTTTGCTACCTGTAAATCAAAAAATGTTCAAGAAGTACATTGCATACATAAACCTGTGAAGGGACATTTGAACAGGGAAAGAAATTCAAAAAGAAGTAAACTGAGAAGTGTTCTTTTCAATTTTAAAGCTCACAGCTCACCTCTTAACTCTTCTATTCCTTTCCTCTTTGGATTAACCTCTGCTGTTTCTTGGACAGATAAATGTTCGTGTACTTTTAAAAGTATCTTTTCTGCCTTCAGGTTCTCTTGTGATTACTTTGTCTATAAATCAGTATCAGAATCTGCACACAAAGGCACGAGAAGTCTTTTATGCCTCAAATGTTGTGGTAAAAAGTCCTGTGTGCAGCCACTCATAGAGTAAAAATGACATGTGTTCACATCAATCTTTGCAGAGAGCAGAAATATGCCTGGATATCTACTTAGGGCTTTTGGGTTGCTGGAAAAAGACAAGAAAACATTTTAAGTATGAAAAATTATAAACTTGGACTAGAGGAACTTGCTTCTAGAAATTCATTTAAAAAGTCTAATAATCCAATAGAAAAAATGAGCAGAGAAACAGTTAACAGAAAATGAATTACAAGAGTTTTCAAAATGAGAAAAAGATTCAACTTTTCGTACAATGAAAGCATTGCAAATTAAAACAGCACTGATTAATCGTTGTCTACTTATCAGGTAACAAAAAAAAAATCTGATAAAGTGTTCCTGGTGAGGCTGGGGGCAAACAGGTTATAGCACACACTGTCTTAGGAGTGTAAATTGGAACCAGTTCTGATGAGGGTTGTTGACAACCTCTGTTAGAATTCTTAATGCATTTACTCGTTGATCTAATTATTCTATTTTTTGATATTTACTCTGCAGATATGTATGCACAAGATGCAAATCACATTAAAAAAACTTTTGAACTCAGCATTGTTTTTAATAACCAAACACAAAATCTGTAAACAATCCAAAGAACTAACAATGGAAAACTGGTTGAATAAATTATGTCTGTCTGTACAATGTAATACTTGGCAGTTTAAACAAACACTGAGACTGTGTTCTGAATATTTAGATGGGATGTTAATTGCAAATCTTAATTGAAAAAGGGTTCTGCTGAAGGTGTACAGTGTCCTATTTATGTAGATGAAAAGGGAGAGAAAGTAAGACTTTATAGTTGCAGACACTTGTTTATAAACAAAAAACTTTGAAAGAATAGAAAAGAAAGTAGTCACAGCGGTTATGTCACAGGGCAGCAAGGAGCACTAATACTGGCCAAGAGCGCAGCTCAAATAGTTTATGGGTCACTGTCTGAGTTCTTCACCCATGCGCACAATTGCAAGACTACCGGGGTTCAGAGAACAATAATAACGGGATTTATTTAATAAACCAGGAAAAACAAAGAGTTACTGAGGCCACAAACGGCCATTTACCTCACCCAAAGCAGTGTCCTATGTTTTAAAGTCCTATACACAGAAGTTGCCAAGACCTTATGCTCCGCTAAGGACTCAGAGCTCCTCTCCCAAACAAAAGGCCACTGACCCAAGATGGCATCTTCTCACCATTGGGTCCAGGGGTCACTTGACAGCCAGACTAGTGGCCAGGATCCAGTTCTGAAGATAGCTGAGGACACATCAGGAGATGCCCTGCCCAGATGTGCCAGGGCAGCACCAGGCAATTGTCACTCAAAAACGCAGTGGCAGGCAAACGACCTGACAAACGGGCACACTCACAGCTCAGCCAGGCGCCGGGCTCCAGGTCTTGGCTTTCCCTCCACTGTAACAGAAGAGCTTCAACAGCTCAGCTACCTGCAAAACCCAATTTTTCTTTCTTTCCTTCTTTTTTTTTCTAAAGATTTATTTATTTGTGCATACAGAACTGTGTACAGGCTAGAAGTGCGGGGGCAGTGAGACGATCCACTGTTGAGGGAAGGGAGTGCGGGGTAGACAAGAGCGGTCTGCTGCTCCTTGTGGGTCACCTCCCAGGCAGGGGCTAGCTTGCAGTGCTGGGCTTTAACCCGCTGCACCACCAGGGAGGGCCACAAAGCTGAACTTTTCTTTTATGTCGTTGGCTGCTAGAAGCCTCTCTGCAGTCTTCAGAGGCCGGCAACAACCTTCTGGAAGATCCTTGTGGTGGGGCCAGAAATCGCTCACCGGGTAATCGCCAAAGATCCAAAAATGCTTAAATTCTGAACGCTCTATCCTGGAGGCTGCCTCTGCAGTTTCTTGTTTTTGTTTGTTTGTTTGCTTGCTTGCTTGCTTTTAAAGATTTATTCTTTTATGCATACAAGATCTGGTCTGGCATACAGGACAGAGTGCAGAGGTAAGAGGAACAGGAAGAGTTACGCAAATAACATGGCTAAGGGGAGAGGGGCGGCAGGACAGGAGAGGTTTGCCTTGCATTGTGGGTCAGCTCCCAGGGCCTGGATTGAGGTCCTGCTGCAGTGGCTGCTGGTAGCTTCATAGTCCTGCACCTTAAGCCCTTGTGCTACCAGGAAGGCCTAAGTTCCTTATATTTTTTATCAGTCTCCTTCCCCATCAATAATTTGTTCCTATTTCTCCTGGACTATCCATCCTCACCAGCAACCCCTTCTAGGGGGCGTCACCTGTAAGTCTTTGGCTTCATTCCCCTGTTACCCGTCATATGAGGGGCAAAATTGAAGGGTGGTGGTGACAATTGGTTGGATAAGGGACAAAGGTGGTAGGGGGTTTGTCATAATTTATATTCCTACATTTGGGGGAAATGTCAACCCTTGTAACCATATTTTCTAAATAGAATTTTCAAAATTTAAAACTATAAAGAAAAGGTTATATAGAAAAACCTCAGAATGATGTATACTTATATATAACATAAGGAAACTCCTTAGGGCCTCCCTGGTATCACAGCGGTTCAGTCTTAGTATTATGAAGCTAGCTGCAGCTTCTGCTGCATGTGTTTGATCCCCAGCTAGGGAGCTAAACCATATGGTGCAGCAGACCTCTTCTAGCTCCCTGCTCCCTTCAGCAGTGTATTTGTAGATCCCCTGGCTTGCTCCCCACTCTGTCTCTGGTGAATCTTCTCAGCGCCCTAATTCTGGCCTATAACCCAGTTCTTGTATACATAAATACATAAACATAAATCTTTTTTAATAGAAATTCTCCTTAACTTAGAATGGGTTCTTCACAACTACGGTCACCCTCTCTGTCCACTGAATATTTTCTTCCTTTTCCAGAGGGAGCAGACCAAGATTAGACCATGACATGTAGCCTTACATCACAGCCTGATTAATGAAATGTGAGTAGATACAGAACTTTTTAAGTTACTAACCAAGTTCACAGAACTTTGACCCACGAGAGTTGTTCTTAAGCATAAGATTTTTCTCTCTTGTCATTTTCAAATCACTACATATGCTGATTTTTGTAACCATTAGAGTGTGTTTTTGTTCTTCTCTACTTAAACATATGCAGTTCCATGAATACATGCAGTTACAACATCACCATACAAATCAATAACCTAGCCATAATAATAAAAGACCATCAATTTAGCCTATCCACCCATGTTTTATTCTTTTCACTTTTGAATTATTTTTCTTTTTTATAACATAAGAGCTTACATCATTCTGTCTTCTTTGTGCATAAGATCAACTTTATCTGCAAACAAATTTAAGACTAGATTTTTTTTATAGATAAATGACTTTTCAGGAGTGAGCTTCAAGCCTATACTTAGTAAAATCATGAAATAAAAAGGAAGATACACAACGGGAAAGAGAAAATAGCTACATGAATGCATTTTCCTCTTGTTTTGGAAACTACGATGAGTGAGAACAATAATCCCACCATGTATTATGTTGGCATAGCCCAAGAGCATCTTGGAAGGAATATGTCTCTTTGGTGTAAACAGATCTTTTCAGAGTAGGCAGAATTTTTCCACAGAGATCTATTTGTCTGCTAATCACAATCAAAATTTTCTATAAAGCATAATAAAATAGACAATATCCCTTGGAAATGATGTCTACTGCATGGTTTAGCCTTGTTTCAAATGCCTGAGTGTCACTGGACTTGATATTTTGTATCTCAAAAATTTGGAATCTAAAAAATGAAATTACAAATTAAATCATAGGTCTCTAGTCCAGAATTTTGGTGACTCCACCCCAACCTTCCCCCCTTATCTGCAGTGACTAAACCCTAGTCTATATTCACATCCCTGTGAATTTTCTTGCCTAACCACTTACACACTGAAACAGCTTTATTCTGCTGTCTTTCTTTGAAAGGAGCATTTTGCAATTGTTAAAGAGGCAGAAAATTCATCACACACTTTCAAGTAATCACACATTCTTTTTAGCACTTGCTTTATTCAAGACTACATTCTTGAAATGATGTGTTTTCCTAAAAAACTGTATCAGTTTAAGTTTCAAATATTTTTTTTTTAAAGATTTATTTATTTATTCATATAGAACTGGGGTACAGGCCAGAGTTGCGGAGGGTGAGAGGATTCACCAGAGACAGAGTGGGGAGCAGAACAGACAGATCTACGAAGTACACTGCTGAGGGGAGCAGCGGGCAGGTCAGGAGAGGTCTGCCACACCATGTGGTCTCCTCCGGGGCAGGCGGGAATCGAACTCATGCGGAAGTGGCTTTAGCTTCTCAGTACAGTGCTTTAACCCGCTGCGCCACCAGGGAGGGCCCTAAGTTTCAAATCTTTAAATGATTTTTATATTAGTGAAAAACCACAATTTTAAAAATCCCTGTAAACCCAAAAGATCTTTGTAGGAATGAATCCTGAAAGTCAAGGGGATTTTCTTAAACAAAATTATTTATGTTGTCAATTGCTTATTTAACTGCATTAGGTCTACAGATAACGACCAAGTACTTCTGAGTATAAAAGTCATACAAACATGATTTTTCAGTCTCACCTCAATAGAATAATATATTATTAACTTTATAATTTATTATATGTTTTATTATAGCTATATGTTTATTTACATAATACACAAAGTAAAACACATAATATGGTTACCAACTTAAAATATAAGGTAGACTGTATTATACACATGAAGTAGAAATATAAATAGCAATAGATAAGTTATTCATTAATAAAATAAAAAAGAAATTTCTCATTTATTTGTCCCTAGATATTTAAAATTTGGATGCTGACAACTGGCCTAGAAAAATCCTTATTTTTACTCACTTTCCCCTACCTTTTCTGAACAATAATTATGGCTTTTCTCAATACATTTCAAATATGAAAATATTTTTCCACCAAGGTTTCAGACTGTTACATGGGAGCATTATTTTTTAAATACATAATAAAAAAAAGTTAGAAGTTAAAGAAACAGCCAGGAAAGTGGTGATTGTTTGGTCAAGGTCCAGCAACCCCCATTCCAGAACCATGCATATATGCCTCTAGGACACCCACAGAGTTCCTGCTGCACCCATGTTCCTCAGACACATTTTACAAAAAAAGGAATCAGGCGCTAAGCTGTTGTTTCAGTGCCTTTGCCCACTACTGATTATTTACAAGCGCTCCATTTTGGATTTTCAATGGTTGGTTTCTGCCACTAAATGCAAGTGCCTCTTCTCCCCACCTCCCTGCTCCATGAAGTTTTAGTGAAATTTTATATGAAGACTAGTTTGTTCCTAATGAAGATGGCCAAGCAGTTTGAATCAGTTTTTAACTAGACAATTTGGATATGAAGCAGAATTTTCATGAGATCTTTGTACCATGCCAATGTTTAGAACAAAAAAAAAAAAAAAAAACCACCAAAACTTTGCAAGTAATTCCTTTGCTTTGATAGCATAAAATTTATTGATTGTGCAAATTAGCAAAAAAGAAGAAAGACCTCATTCAACATTCCATCAAGACTAAAAAATAAAGGGATTGAGGTGGGCCACATATTTGCAACACTGAGCAAAAAACATCTAATGGATCAGTTTTTTTTATATAAAAAATACTTCTATGTATTAAGGATGCTTTTTCATGTGTGATAATGATTTATGTTTTTACAAAGAATCCTATGTCTTGGGGTACATTCTGAAGTAGTTAGAGCTGAGAAGTACATGATGTTTACTTTAGAAATAATTTGTCAGAATGGGAGGGGGTGTGTATGAATGAAACAAGATTGACAGGCTAATAATAGTTGAAGCTGGAACATGGGGTTGATTATATTCTTCTATCTTGTGCATGTTTAAAATTTTCCATTGGAAAACAGAGTCTTAATGTAGATAACTTGTCCTTCAGTAGTACTATATTAATATACTATACTTTTTTTAAAATGACTATACTGTATACTTAAGTATGGGCTCATCATCCTCTTTGGGCAAGATGTCTCTACTTCAGACACCACTGACACTGAGTTGGAGAAATCTATGTTGTGGGGGCCTGTCCTGTGCAACCTAGGATGTTTAGCTGCATCCTTGGTCTCTACCCACAAGTTGCACACATATAATGCCACCCCACTCCATTTGTGACAACCAAAAGTATCTCCAGAAATTGCCAAATGTCTCAAGGGGAATGGGCAGTACATAAAATCACCCCAGATGTGAACCATCACATTGAACTGTGAACAGCTTCAGTGTTATCAAGTCTGTATTCCTGGTGACTAAAACAAGGACTGGCACATTGCAAGCATTTAATAATATTTGGTCAATGATTAAGTTGAAAACCTCACCAAGAGCTGTAGGAAAGCAAAGAAAAAGAAAAACAAATGAAAAGAGAGAGAGAGAGAAAGAAGAAATAAGAAAGTTTAGGTAACACAGCATGTAATTTTTTCTTGAGGAGTTGTATTGTTTAAGAAATCTTTCTTACCAATGTGGTTTATTGTTATAAGTAAAATTTATCCATCAAATTTGTTAATTACAATTTAAATAATACTATATAAAATGTTGATTTTACATCAAATTTTAAATTTTTATAAAATGTATATATCACTGATATTTGAGTAGAATATTATTGTTCTCAGTTATCCATTTTTGAATTACATCCAACCTGCATGGTCTGTAACATATTAAAACATCATAGTACTCACTTCTTCAACAATCTAACTAACTGACACAACTTGAAAAATATCTGAAAAGCAAACAAGTGGCTGTTAGGCAGTAGGGAACAAGTAATACAAAGACCATGAATTTATCTCTTCAAGAATATTGGCTGTCTTCTCACTCAGAACCAGATTACCCTTATCTTACATATAAGTCTAACAAGGTTAGTTGGATTTTCTTTTAAAAAAATCAAATTTAAAAAGAATATCAAAGACAGAAAAAATCAATATATGTACTCAACAAAAATAAGATAAGCGTAAACAATTAAAATCAAACCTACTGCGTTATGTAAGTATTGAATACATCTTTATATCCTTTAAATGTCCAGTTTGGGGAGATTACAAATAAAGCTGTTATGAACATAAATTCCCATAAAAAATAAACAAGTGATAGTTTATTCATATAATGGGGCACCACTAGGCAATTTTTAAAATGATCTATTAATATATGCATCAATGGCTAAGTGAAAGAAACCAGATCCTCTTCCTCAAAGAATAGATGATGTGTGATTCCATTTACATAAACTTCTAGAAAACTGCAAACTAATTCACAGTGATACAAAGCAAGTCAGTAGAGTAGTTGCCAGAGGCAGGAAAGAAGGGTTAGAAAGGGAGAGAGATACCAAAGAACAGGAATAAGCTTGAGAGTAATGAGTATGTCGTCATCTTCTTTTTTTTCTAAGCAAAAATAAATTTTAAAAGTAAAAAAAAAAGAGTATCTCAATTGTTGAGTTTCAAAAGTATATACATATCTCAAAACCTATCAGATTGTATACTTAAGTTCAGTGTGCAGTATCTCAATAAAAATATTCTTAAAATTATTTCCCTTGTGTGCCAGGTCTGTAATTTTAAATTCAAATTATTAACCAAAGATACTACAAATTTCAAGCCTTTGAGCTTCCCACTATGTAAATGACTTTATTAGGTAAATGCTATAAAATATGCAACATTAAGTTTAATTTACTGCACTTTAATATTTGCAAGTAAATGATTAGCAATTCTTAATATTTCACATCAACAAACTGAAGGATAATCATCTCAAATAACTCTTCTGAGATGATAATGAAAATTCTGACTTGAGTACAGTTCTCTTATAAACAACTGCTACATCATTACTGGTGAACACAATGTGAGGAAACTTCAAGGTTGAGAGGTGTAGCCTCTTCTGGATTCTGCCAGTAATATCTACCAAATTCTCCTGTATTTGTAATGGGCACACAGCCAAGCTGACTTCAAGCACTTAACAGGATAACCCTTTCAGGTGTCTTTATTGATCTATGTAGTGCTGTAGGTCCCTCAACTGTAGGGACACTTCAAATGCAGCTTCCTGCTCAATTTTCTTCTTGACTCTATGGTCATAAATAGGATTCTGTCTTTCCATTTGAAAATCTTGTTCTTTTTCATCTGGAATATCAGATAACTTGATTTCAATTTTCAATATGGCCAGCACATCAGCAGAAGCATTCACACTGGAAACAAATTATAGAATCATATTTTCAAATTTATTAGTAGGCAAAGATTTCTTAAGCAGGACACAAAAAGTAGTAGTCATAATGGGAAGGATTGGTAAACTGATCTTTATTAAAATGAAGAAGTTCTAAGAAAAAGGAACTCTCCTGCACTGCTGGTGGGAATGCAAACTAGTACAACCGCTATGGAAAACTGTCTGGAGGTTCCTCAAACTGCTAAACATGGAGCTTCCCTACGACCCAGCAATCCCACTCCTAGGTATCTACCCAAAGCACACAAAAACACTGATTGAAAAAGATACTTGTACCCCCATGTTTATTGCTGCTTTATTTACAATTGGAAAAACATGGAAGCAGCCCAAATGCCCAAAAGTAGATGACTGGATTAGAAAGATGTGGTACATATATACAATGGAATATTACTCAGCAACCAAAAAAGAGAAACACATGTCTTTTGCAGCAACTTGGATGGAGCTGGAAAAGATCATGCTTAGTGAGATAAGCCAGAAAGAGAAAGAAAAATACCGGATGGTTTCACTCATAGCAGGAGTATAATGGACCAGGCGAGAAAATAACAAAAATAATGAACAACCATATACCAGAGACATTCTGTAGGGGCGGAGTGGGGAATGGGATCAAAAAGGGGGGGGGGGAAGGGAGGGAAATGCACGGGACTATGGTGGTGGCACAGGGGTGATTTGGTGATGGGAAACCCGCGGGGATTACAATCGAGATGGAAAAAAAAAATGTGCAAAATGATGTAAAAATAAACTTTGTAATAAGAAAAAAAAATGAAGAAGTTCTGTTAAGCAAAGACAAGATTGCAAGTAAAAAGGAGATATTTGCAATCCATATATCTGATGAAATATTCATTTAGAACATTCAAAGAATTCCTACAAAACAACAAAATGTAAACCAATTTTATTTTATTCTTTAACAAAGTGAGAAAAATATACAGTTAAATATTCAAATAGATAAGTATTGAACAGTTGTTAAATGGCTTATGTACAGTTATTGACACAAATTAAAACCACTGAATTACACACACCCACCAGCATAACTAAGATTAAAAGGATTGGCAATAGCCAGTGATGGGGAAGATATGAAACAACTGCAACTTTATGTATCATTAGGAGGATCTAAATGAGGGCAAAAACTTTGAAAATCTGACATTCTACAAAAACTGAATGCACATGTACTGAGTGATCTAGTATTTCCACATGTATACATAGAACCCAAGAGAATGAGCCCATTGGCCCACAGAAAGGTGTATATAAGAGTGACTGTAGCAACTTTTTTCACAACACCCTGGGGTGGGAAAAGCAAAATGGCAATCAGAACAGATAAATAAAGAATGGAGCATTACATAAAGGTGAGAAAGAAAACTACTGATAAATGAATCCAAATGAATGACTCTTGAAAATATTACAGTAAATAAATCAGGTCTGAGAAAGGTACATGCTCTACAAGGTATTTAACACAAAGGTCAAGCACAGGCAACAGTAATCTATGATGATTAAAAAAAAGAGCTAAATTTGCAGGTGGTGGAAGCATTGACTGGAATGAGACATGAGAGAAACTGCCTGTATACAAATAACTTTCTACGTAATCCTCTCTTTGCTTAATAAATGAGAATATACATATTTAAAAATTCACCAAAGTGTACACTTAAGATTTCTGCACCTTATTGTCTGTAAGTTATTGAATATATGTCAATATTTTTCAAATAAAGTTGGAAAAGTCAAAGCAACACACATTCCCTTGAGAGTTGCTAAACAAAGCTCCTACCTTAATGTCTGAGTAGTATTCACCTAAAAACAAACACCTTAGAAAGGTGAGCATCACACTCAGTAGAAAGTGTTCCTACTTAATTGCCTCCATGTGTGAGCACACACTGTTAATTAGGTTCACAGTGAGAAGTGAAAAAAAGAACAGGTTTGAGTTTTGATCTTCTCAATCCTCAAACTGGTAGTTTTGCCTTTCACATCTGTGTTTTGCTTCTCACTCAGTTATTTTGCTACTGACTGAAAATGTAGACTCCAACTTACACTAGCACAAACAGCAAAGAAGGGTGTGGATATCATCCTTAAAGGAAAGTTCTCAAATCTTGCTTCTTGTTTGACCAACTGTTTGAGTTTCGCACCAAGGGTGTCCACTGTTCCATCCTGCTATCAACTACCTAAAGCTTGGATGCAATTTAAGCAGAAAACCTTTGTGGGGTGAGATCATTGTAACTGAGGCTGCCTTTTTTCTTCCTCTTCAGGAAGATTGCTATTGGAAGATACCTCAGAATAGTGAGGGAAGAATTTCCCCAGAACTTCCAGCAAACCATGTATTTCATTTGTCCAAATTTGGCACTTTTTCATTTAAATATATCACTGGCTAGAGCAATGTGTCTACAAAGATTTATTAACCCTGAAGTGCTGATCCTAGGGGCTGATAAAAGGGTGGATATTGGGTGAAATAATCAGAGCCCGGTTTGGAAAGAGGAAGGGGACTTAAAAAATGGTGTTAAATTGATGATCAGTGATATCTAATACAATTTCCTTCATAAAATTAGAAATAACTAGAGGCAGAAATTGTGTTTACCTCCAAAACATGAAAAAAGGATGTAGGATTTTATGAATCAAATTGTGGAATACTGTTATCTTACTCATATCAAGTCATCCAATTTATTAAAATGGACATCTTTATACTTAAATCTTCTTTAAATTATTTAAACATTCTTTCCCCCCTCAATGTATAAGTCTTCCACTATTTTTTGTAAAGTTATTCTTGAGTATTTTATTCTTTCTATGTTATTGTGAATAGAACTGTTTTCTTAATTTCATTTGCTAGTGAGCAGAAATAGAATTGATTTCTGTATATTTACCTTGTGTCCTCTATAGATAACATGTACATTTCTTGAAAGTCCTTGAGTCTTGCATTTAAAATACATGCATTCAACAGAATAAAATGTACCTGAATGAACATTCAGATGTGGTTTTAAAGAAAATAAACAGGACTTTACAATTTGTGAAAATATTAGAGGTTTATGTAATTAGACTGCTGAAGTGAGAGAGGGGAGTGGTGATAGTCAACAGAACACAGCTACTAGCTGTAATTGGGGAAATAATGCCAATTATTGATACTGGAGTATCAATAGTGATACTCCAGAGGTGAACTGACTCACTGAATCAGCTATCACTATGGTGATAGGAGATAACGTGGGTTATTACTGCACTACCCTGACTTGAGTTTGTCAGAGCAGTCGCACAAACAAAAAGCCATTTGTTTCCTTTAAAAAAATACTTTTTTTCAGATATGGTACATATATACAATGGAATATTACTCAGCAACCAAAAAAAAAATGTCTTTTGCAGCAAGTTAGATGGAGCTGGAAAAGATCATGCTTAGTGAGATAAGCCAGAAAGAGAAAGAAAAATACCGGATGGTTTCACTCATAGCAGGAGTATAATGGACCAGGCAAGAAAATAATAAGAATAATGAACTACTATATACCAGAGACATTTTGTTGGGGTGGAGTGGGGAATGGGATCAAAAAGGGTGCGGGGGTGGAGGGAAATGCACAGGACAATGGTGATGGCACACGGGTGACTCGCTGATGGGAAACCCATGGGGGTTACAATTGAGATGAAAAAAAATGTACACAATGATGTAAAAAACTGTTATATTATTAAAAAAATACTTTTTTCAAACGTTTGTTGAATTTGTATCTATCATAATCAATAAGACCCACATCCCAGGATATTGTGTTCAGCATTCCTCTCTGTTACTTACAACCTGAGTCACCTTGAGAATAAGTGGAACCGCTCTCTGTCTCTTAACCACACTGCAAATGCTGAGATTGGTGTTTAAGAATTCTCAACTATCGGGCCCTCCCTGGTGGCGCAGCGGGTTAAAGCACAGCACTAAGAAGCTTAAGCCATTTCCACATGAGTTCGATCCCCGCCTGCCCCGGAGGTGACCACATGGCGTGGCAGACCTCTCCTGACCCGCCTGCTGCTCCCCTAAGCAGTGTACTTCATGGATCTGTCTGCTCTGCTCCCCACTCTGTCTCTGGTGAAGCCTCTCACCGCCCCTGAGCCTCTGGCCTGTACCCCAGTTCTGTATGCAGAAATAAATAAATCTTAAAAAAAAGAAGAAGAAGAAGAAGAATCCTCAACTATCATTTGTCAAGAGAAGTGTCAGCTATCAGTCAAGACTAGACGGCCCTTTTGGTGCAGAAGTTCTGAGAACAGAACAACTGTTAGCAGTGTTCCTGGTTGTTGATATGGGCAAGCCCGTCTCTTGCAGTGGCAAAACACACTTGTTGTTTCTTGTGGAGCTCTTTTGACAGTAGCACAAGTAGTATATATGCAGTGTTCCCATGACCTCTAGAATGGACAAGAAAAGCTTCAGGACTAAAGTGGGAGATCTTGGTCTTTGAGCTTTTGTATATGAAGTGAAAGAAAAGCAGATCAGATGGTAGGAATGGCCAACAATGCCACATTCATTTTCTCATTGACAGGATGATTCATCTACAAAGATAATAGGTGCCAGCAGATCTTAATCTAAGAAAATCCTAAGTGAAACCAGCCAACATTTAGTTTAGACAATCTGCTTTTTCAGTCTGCTAGGGTGAGCTGCTATCATGGAACAATCTAGATTTACCTGGGTTGATGACAAATAATCACCCTTTAAAAAAGAGTATTAGTATTTGTTGAGTGACTGTGTTTCTTATATTGTCTTATTGCTTTTACACATGATCCTCTACTTAATGAAATTTGCAACAATGAAAAAAATTACTTTATCTCTCAGATCAACTCGGTGAAATTGTGTTCCTTCAACAGACAACTATATTCAGTCCACATTTGTCCCCTAATTGTTTTAACTTTTCCCCAAATTGCTATCATAAAATGAAACTCGCCATCACAATAATGTCCTTTTGACTTTTTCACTGAAGGACTAGCGAAGAAAATTCCATATCTGTCATCTAAAATCTATTAGCAAGTACTTTGGAAAATTTTTGAAACTAAGATGTCAAAGATCAGTTACACAGGAATGAGCTGACATTGCTTCTGCCAGTACCAAAACACAGAGATAAATTGAAGGGCTTTTCTGAATAGAGATACACAAAATAGAGTACTTACCTTTTGTAGGGAACTGAGACTTAGGAAGCTTAAAAGTAGTTCTTAAAAATAAGGGCCCTCCGTGGTGGCGCAGTGGGTTAAAGCATAGCACTAAGAAGCTAAAGTCACTTCAGCATGAGTTCGATCCCCGCCCTCCCCAGGGGTGATCCCACATGGCATGGCAGACCTCTCCTGACCCACCTGCTGCTCCCCTCAGCAGTGTAATTTGTTGATCTGCCTGTTCTGCTCCCCACTCTGTCTCCGATGAAGCCTCTCACCACCCCACACCTCTGGCCTGTACCCCAGTTCTGTATGAATAAATAAATAAATCTTTTTTAAAACATTAGGAACTTAAGGAATCAGTAAAAATCTCCTCTCCTCTGTGTGTGGCATCTCTTCACCTGACTTTTCTGAATGTGCTGAAACAGAATATTCTCCCATACTTATGGCAGGGTTGAACAGAGGTTAGGAGAGGGGACAAATCCTTAATCTTCTCCCAATTCTGCCAGAAAAATAAATGTTGAAATATTAAATTGAAAAACCTTAGAAGACATGTGACTCACAGTTCTTTATTCACAGACAAGGAAACTGAGGCAAAAGTTTGGTAACGTAGATTGGGGCTTTCATATCCTTCATTGTCCCTTCTCTCCTGTGTGTCATTTATAGTTGAGGTCCACAGTTTTGTTGGTGGCTACAACTCAGTGCTTTCTGCAGCTGAGTGAAGCAAGTGTGTTAAAGAATTGTTTTTCACTTTTATTTTCTCATTGAAGTGACACTGCATTATAACTTATATCAGTTTCAGGAGTGCATTGTCATAACTCATATCAGTGTATACTTGCCACTGATTATTTTTCATTTTTAGACATTTGATAGCAAATTATCAGAACATGTGGAAGATTATTGACAGGAAGAGTCAGCATATTCCATTCTCAGAGAACAAGAGATCTCCTTTTCCATGGCCTCTAAGGAATTTCAGGTATATCCAGATGAATTGGCATCCATCCCAAATGCAATTTTCATCCCTAAGAATGATCTACGAGAGTAAGGTGTTCTAGTAGTTTACAATTAACTTCAGGTTTGCCAGCAACATACAGAAGGACATGAATTGGCTTGCTCTTTAAAATACCACTTAGCTAAAATATAGACCTCTAAGGTGGCAGCCATTTATAATCTTAGTATAAAATGAAAGTAAGTTTAAAAGAACTTTACTGGGTGGGTGGGGCCCAAGATGGAGGAAATGGTAATACTTGCACTTAATTTTCCCAATAATCACAAAAATTCTATACCTAAATATGGGTTAATCTTTACAGAAATAGAACTGAAACACAGGTGAGTAAAGATTCCACAACAAAGGATAAAAAGGCAGCTCCCAGACAGAGAAGAGAGATAGAAAGCCATTCTTACTAAGAATGAAACCGCATCCTCAGGGCAAAAGATTCTAACTAGAAGACATCTTTAAGATGTGGACTTTTTCTTGGGGAAAAAGAGGAGAGCTGTGCCAAACATCTGCTATCTCAACCCTATGATTCAGTGACAATCTCCAGGAATGCTTCATTTAAGGATCAGAGGGATTTAAGTGCAGGAATCTGAGGAAAAAGTGTACACTAAGAACCAGTTTTCCATAGACCTTCCCTTGGGCCCAAAGTGAAAACATGATTCTGAATAGCATCTGACCCACTGGGTTCATGGAAAAGAATACTGTGATGATGATTGAGATCTTAGTCTGAGAAGAAAGGAATGTTAGAATATAATCTGGGGTCAGAGTCCCTGGCAGGTACCAGGTTAGCAACCTCTTGCAACTTTGCCTAAAACAACTCTAGTTGGTGCCATCTTGGAACCCATCTTCCACACTATTAGGTCCTGAGGTGAAATCCCTGAGGAGAGCTACGCCACCCCTTTTTGCCTAAGGGCAAAAAGACAACAAGCAAAAATGTCCACCTCTGGTGCACAAATAGACCAGAACCCTGCTATCACCATCTCCTGTTGCCAAGCAAGCTGCTCCTCTGTAGCCAGTCAGTGAGCACCCCAATGCCTACCAAAACATAGAGTACTAAAGAGATCTCATCTCATACTGGTTAGTATGGCATAATCAAAAGTCTATAAATAATAAATGTTGAATGTGGACCTAAAGGAACACTTGCCCACTGGTGGTGGAAATGTAAGTTGGCACAGCTGTTATGGAAAACAGAAGTTCCAGCAAAATACTCAGTTTGAGGTATTTACCTAAGGAATATGAAAAAACTAACTTGAAAAGACATATATGCCCTTATGGTCATTGCAACACTACTTTCCAAAGCCAAGATATGGAAAAAACCCACATGCCCAAAGACAAAGATTTGGATTAAAAAGAGATAGATAGCTAGATGGATAGATAGACAGATAGATAGATAGTCAAATGTTTGCAATAAAATACTATTCAGTCATCAAAAAGATGAAATTTTGTCACTTAGACAACATAGATAGAAGGTATTATGCTATGTGAAATAAGTCAGGAGAAAAACAAATGGTGGTTACCAGAGAGAAAGAAGCTGATTGGTTGTTGGTGGTGGCTAGACATTTGGTGGTGGACATGGTAAGAATATATAATTTTGGAACCTATACAGTATTGCAAATTACTATTACCTCAATGAAAAAAAAAAGAAATCCATTATTGTAAGCTACTGTTACATCAATTTAAAAATAAAGAAATCTATTATCTGAATTATGGTCTAGCTCAGAGATATATGGTAGTGATATACATGTGTGCTTTAAAATAGAAAATAGGCTAAATTATAAATACATACATTTGCAGATATATGCTTATATTAGACACATATACTAAGAATACTAAGTATTCTTACTCTTTACTTATACTAACAATACAAAGAAACTATATTTCTTCTGGGAAATGAGTAAGTTAATATTTCAGTCTATATACATTGTCAAGAAAGCATGTACAATCCTACTGAATCATGTCTTTTGAGGAATAAGAGTAAGTATGAAGCAGTCACTAAACAACTTGGTTAAGAAAAAGACTGATTTTTTTCTGAGACATCTAAAATAATAAAATGCCTCTTATGAAAATCTACACTAGAAAGGAGAAATCCAAAATTTGTTACAAAAGGGAATTTCCATGCAGTAGATTTTATCCTTTTTGAAGCAATGGATTTCAACAGCATAAACTCACAGCTCTTAGAGAGGGGAGGGAGGGAATGATTTTCCCTTTATCTGTCATTTTACGCTTCAAAAATATTGAATGAAAGACTAGTTCTGTTATTGTTATTCTACATTCAGTAACTATTCTTTCTGGTAGTAACAGGACAGGTTCCTAGAGGAGAACTGTGTCCACTGAAATGTGAAAGGATGTAAGTGACTACAGGGTCTATAATGTCTTACTATTGCCATCTTCTGGATGGTTTTAAAACTTCAAATTACCATCAAATACTTATTCACTTTTTGAAAAAGTCAATACAGCTACATTTACGGTTCCAGGTTTCTTAATTGTATTCCTGAACATGAAAGGAAAAATCATAAAGGATTAATGATAAATCCTGTTGTGTCTTACAAATGACTGCAGTAGTAATTGATAGAGCCTATCTTTATGTGAAAATAGCCTTCTATCTTTCCCGTTTCCTTTGGTCATTAAGTCAGGAAGATTAAGAGCCCACAAAATCCTTTACCAGGTACCCACCCTCCTCCACTCCTGCTTCTTTTCATAATACAAGGGCTGAGAGAAGTCGCTACCACTTGCCAGTCGCAAGGGGGCGCACATTCTACGCCCGAGTGCTGCTTAACTTCTGGCCCACCGTAGACTGATAATTTTAGGGGTGGAAAACAGCTCTGCCGCACCAATTTCAAGATGTCAAGTCGCTTGGCAGCTTTCTATTGTCAAAATCATCATCGTCGTTGTCATCAGCGTCATGATGTCCTCATCATTGGCATCATCGTCGCCAATTATCTGTGGCGCGTTCTCTTCCTCTCTATGTTAATTCGGGTTTCAGGAACACACTGTGTAAGCACTTCATGGAATGCACAAGTGGTTAGCTCTGTCCTGCTCCTCTCTTTGGCTTCTCTTAAGTAGTGGTAACCAGAGATATTCTAGAGGTCCAGCCTATAGTTGCCAATCTACCTGGAAAGCATCAGTTACTGAACTATTACTTGAGGCAGGTGGAAATCTCATCATGTGAGATTGTACAACAGAGAAGCCACCCTGGGAATAAACAGAAAAGTGTTCCCGATCAATCAAGTGACCTGAATTCCATGGGGATAGGAAAGATGGGCAGGCTGTGTGTTCAACCTCATTCCATCTCTTCATACAGTCTAATCTCACCTTCTTTCTAAATACGCACATACACAAACACACACAGCACACATGCACACACACAAACACATATATTCACAAGAACACACATATACAAGCATTTAGTCCTATTTCTTCTACTTTGAAGACAAATGCATGATTCCTTGAAGGACACAAAAAGGAGTCTTTAAATAGGAAACTGAAATTTTTGAAGATAAGAGAAACCTTAAAGTACAAAATAGCTGTGACAGTTAATAAACTGGGTTAGCAGGAACAGAAACTGGAAGAAAGATGAGGTAAGTCTTGTTGCATGCCTCTCTGCTACTTACCATTTAGTTGACCTATTTAGAGGTTTCACTCTGTGCCAGCAAAGGCTGGACACTGGGGTTAAGGAGACACTACCCCAGACTCACAGGCAGCCAGCACCTAATGAAGGTTTGCAAATTATAGACTCTTTACTCTAAAACATCTTGCAAACTAAGCGATATCATTACCTGCTGAAATAGAACTAATGTGAAGGACTGAGTTCTAGAGGCAAATTTGTATCCAGAAATAAAATGTGAGAACACACTGGGAAGATTTACAGGACAAAAATGCTAAGTTGAGAGAAGACAGGTTCAAATATGATCAAATGTAAAGTTACTTAAATGACTGGGAGAATGGAGGTGCTGTAATGGAAATAGCGGAGTCAAAAGAACCAGTTTGTGAGGAAGATGGCACATGACTCTGAAACATGACTTGAAGTGACAAGGAGACATAGTCTAATTGATCAAAAGACCTTTAAACATGAGTGCCTGAGTTTGGCTCAGATTAGAGATAGCACTGGGGGACAGTCTGCAAAAAGGTGAATTAAAGTAGTGGAGCATGAAGAGACAGAATAGACGTATCATGATTTAATTGAGTGGAGAAGGTCATTTCCATTGGACACCATGGTTCATGGAGAATCAGCCATGGAAAGGGTATCATCAGCAAAGCACAGGACTAACCCTTTCTGTGAGCCGTGTCTACTACAGGCTGGGAGATAAGTGTGAGAAGACAGGGAATGTGAG
Organism: Condylura cristata; assembly: GCF_000260355.1. NCBI lineage: Eukaryota > Metazoa > Chordata > Mammalia > Eulipotyphla > Talpidae > Condylura > Condylura cristata. The sequence goes on from NW_004567111.1 coordinate 39,039,824, forward strand.
TCGTGGCCCAAAGAGGGCATCTTCACAGTCTGATAAAGACAAGCGGGAAGATTCCAGATTCTGAGTGTCTCAGGAACTTAAAGCAGATTTACTTTCTTTTCTTCCTGAGAGTCTCATAGCCTTGTTCCCACTCATGTCAAGAACACAGACTGCATGCCCTCAAAACATCATGGTGCCACATAAACGGCCAAGAACCCAGACACATGAGACTCAAAGTGCCTATTTCTCACACCGAAGGAATGTTTTTCTGTATTTCTATTGCAAAACATTGGGGGAGTGGTTTTCATTTTTGTGCCTGTTTTGCTGCACCCAAAAAGAGAGCTCTACTCGAAAACACCCAGTACCATTCTGCACACCTGGCAGTGTTTTATTTTCCCTGAGAGCCTGTGGCTTCTACTGGCTCTCCCAACAGCCCCCAGGCTTGTCTTCTCACTGTCCTGAGCCAGGTCAGCCTAGTGGGGCTGGTGAGGCAATCTCCTGCTGTCAGGACTAGCTGAATGACTGTGCAATCTCAGCCTGCATTGCTGAGACATCACCTGTGTTCTCTCAGTTGAGCAATCACCCTGTGGCCAAGCTTTGCTCCTACTGCCCACTGATTTTGGAGCAGATCTGCATTGCTGCTCAGGCTTATTTTCAGTGCAACTGGGCTTTGCTCACCCAGCTTCCTGTCATCTCGAAAGCAGGCTGGGCACACATTTGTGTCTGAACTGCCTCATGCTGCTCCTTCTCAGCGAAGTTTCCATTCTCAATTAAATGGCCCCAGATGGGTTCTCATACATACAAATTCTGCATCAAGTTTAATACTTTTAGAAAAGAGTTTGTTCCTATAAATGCTGATGGTCTCATCTCAGCAAAATGTGTAATATGCAACTTGTACACACAACTTAGCAAACTGCTATTTTTGTGAATATGTACATATATATTTAGAAATCACAGAATAACTATTTTACTATTCAAGTCACTCAGAGGAAGCAGAAATTTAGCAGAAAGAGGCCCAAAGTAGTGTTCCTAGTCCCAAATAATGCAATTAATAAACTCTAACTGGCCATGGGGTCTTTGCCCATCCCTATGTCTTTCCTTGGAAATAAGCGGTTGTACTGGATTTTTCACTAAGATTCTTTTAAGTTCGACTATGTTGGCATATGTATTTTTAAAACTACTATCTACTTATGTAATGAGGGTTAGCAATTAATAATTGCCAAGTCCCTATTTGCCATCGTATTTGAAAGTTTAGTAATAGATTCCTCTCAGACCACCTTTCAGATAAACTTGTGTTTTATAAAGCTCTCAAGATAGGAAGTTCTTTGCCAGAACATTTGCAGTTTCACCTCATTTTTCAAGGTCATGATGTTCTCTGGGCTCCTGTGGCCTCTTTATTTCACTCCATAGAGTTTTATTTTTATTTATTAGCCAAAGGTAATGAGGTAAAGTCCATGGAGACTTATTCTCACTACTGAATAAGCAATTTTTTAAAAAATCCATGCTTCTTTCCCCAGCAAATTCAATGCAGATTATGAAAGAGGACTCTTTAAATTTTCAAATTAAATTTATTTATCTTCTTCCATCGTAATTCATTTTTGGGGCAAATTTGATTGTCCATTAAGGTATAGTTCCTGCAGTTCTCCTTCCACTCTAGCACCTGTGATCCATCACCACGGTCCCTTGTGCTCTTCCCTCCCCATCTGACCCCTCCGCACCCCCTCCCTCTGCTCAGATCTGTAGTCATTTAGCAAGTTTTGTCTTTTTCTTGACCCTTTGTTCAGGTTCTCTACATTCCCACATGTAAGTGAAACCATCCAATATTTATCTTTCTCCTTCTGACTTCTTTTGCTCAGCATAAGCCCAACTGTAGAGAAGAATAAAAAGTAGTTTTGTAACAGAGTGGTCCTATCTCAGCTATTAACAGTGTGAAGAATGAAAATTATATTGTTTTTGATGCAGCCTTTTAGATCATGCAGGACCAGATATAGGTTACAATGACGAAAAATCTTACTGCTTTTAATTTGGCTTTTGATGATATACGAGTTGAGGTATTGGCTATAAGAGGGAAAAAGTACTGCTTTTGATTCTGCTTTTAAAAGTATGCAAACCAAGATGGAAGATGCCCTCCATAAATTGAATATGGCCGAATCCAGGATAATGGCACAGACAATAGTCTCCCTGGTGACTGCAGGAGGGTGGAGTTGGAAGAAGAGTTTCATCTGCAGAACACCTTAAACCCTTCAGCACAAAATCCCTCTCTGCATGACAATGCCCCTCCTGCAGAAGCTCCTAAGGCGTCACAGCCTCCACCCACCTCTGGAGAAGAAACTAACACGGCTTCTCCTTCCCATACTAGACGGGGCACTCATTTTGGCAATAAAAATTGTCAGAAAGCGGGGCAGTTCCCTCTACCACGAATACCACGAATGGTTTAAATGAACGCAGACAAGTCTGGGAGGACAAGAGCAAAATCAAAATCAATATAAACACTGCTATAGTCACCTCCCTACAGGTATCTCACCCACATCTGCCTTAACCAGTCCAGGATCAGGAAACAAGCCCGGTTTCTTCATCACATGCTTGCTGCTCCATGTGGCTTCCTCAGGTCTCCTTCTTGTTCTCCATCCTGCTTCCTTCTCTTCTCCCTTCTGATTCCTTCCTTTTCCTCTGCTCAGCTCCACTCTTCTAGGTGGGGCAGTGAACCTGGAACTTCCCCTTTTCCTAGGGACCACCCTGTTACAGTTTCATTGGTGGATCCTGGACCCAGGTAAGGAGGTACCTGTCCCAGCTCACACACTGTGTATTCACAGAACCACTTTGAAGATGAGGCTGGCAGGAGGGAGGCAGTTGTGGGTTGTGTGCCGTGTGCCTCTGTATGCAGCAACTCTTCTTCCAGGTGCTGCCCGGAGCATGGCCGTGTGCTTTCCCTTCAAACACCCCTGCCCAGTGTCCTGGGCAGGGTCACCTCCAAGGTCATACTCTGACACCCAAGACTTAGTTAGGTTTGACTCAGTTCTCAGTCACTTCTCTTTTCTTCTCACCCACTCCCCAATCTGGAATCCCTTCCCCTTTTAGTTCCACAGCTGAGACACACACCCATCCTTGAGGGGTTATTCCCCTCAGGGCCCTCTTAAGGCACGTCTGTTTCTAGGTCAAGAAATAAAACCCACAGATTCAATGTATATAAACTTCCATTTCTCTCATTCTGCCATCCACCCCATCTAGTTCCTGCCTTGACGGGTCTGGGGCATCACTCTGTGCAGGGCAAGCCTCGCTAGTCAGCAACCTCCCTGCCATTGTCAAACTAGTTGACATTTAGGGCCCTCCCTGGTGGCGCAGTGGGTTAAAGCACAGCACTAAGAAGCTTAAGCCACTTCTGCATGAGTTTTATCCCTCTGCCCCCAGAGGAGATCCACCTGGCGTGGCAGACCTCTCCTGACCCACCCGCTGCTCTCCTCAGCAGTGTAATTCATTGATCTGCCTGTTCTGCTCCCTACTCTGTCTCTGGTGAAGCCTCTCACCCTCTGCACCTCTGGCCTGTACCCCAGTTCTGTATGAATGAATAAGTAAATCTTCAAAAAAAAAAAAAAAGTTAGTTCTAAATAGTGAAGGCCACTCTACTTTCTTGATGATCTCTGTGTATTCCTGTGTTATTTTCAGTACCTTGTGCACTACTCACACTATCCAACTAGAATATAAGACTCTCCCATACAATAGCTATATGCATATGTATAAACTCAAATAGGTGTTGAAATGAATGATCATCCTTGACATTTGGTCAGCCAGAGCCTCTAGGAGTTTTCAGATTGAAGAAGGAGACAGTCAGATATTTCAACATATTTATGATGTAAATATCAGAGGAACAATGAGGAGCAAACTCCAAGTTAGTAAATAATAATGTGCTCTCAAGCAGCTTGGGTTGCAATCCCCAACATGCCATTGTTATGTAACAGGGTTGTCCCTAGGAAAAGGGTAAGTTCCAGGTTCCCTGCCCCACCCACCCAGAAGGAGGGTGGAGCTGAGCAGAGAAGAGAGGAGAAGGAAGCTGGATGGAGAGCCAGAAGGAGACCTGAGGAAGCCACATGGAGCAGCAAGCATGTGATGAAGAAACCGGGCTTGTTTCCTGATCCTGGACTGGTTAAGGCAGGTGTGGGTGAGAGACCTGTAGGGAGGTGACTGTGGCAGTGTTTATATTGATTTTGATTTTGCTCTTTTCCTCCAAGACTTGTCTGGCCATTTCTGACCCTTTTCCATGGGTCCTGGCCAGAAGGTGCTTTAGTCTTGTGGCAGGTTTCAGGCCTTGCTTTGGGCCAATCCCTTTTGGGTTGACTTTTGCCTACGAGGGGATGGGTCACTTCAGGTGTTTGATTTAGAAATTATATTCTTTGTGTTCCGTATTGTATATTTACTGTATTAAAGTCCCTTTTTATTAAAGTTTTATATGTTTTGTCTTGACACGGCGGATGGCAGAACCCACTTAGAGCAGGCAGGTTTGGGGCTTCAGGGGTGTCCCTTTCTCCTTGTCCTGTAAATAGGTCGGCCATCCACCGCATCAAGACAAAACATATAAGACTTTAATCAAAAGGAAGTTTAATACAGTGAGTATTATCTTTCCAACCTTTATCCTTCCAACCTTCCAGAATAGTTTCAGACGAATAGGCACAAAACCCCCAGAGACAGGAAAGCAATTCAATAATGGCAGTGTGTGGGAAAGTGTTCCAGGGCACCCCAGTGTGAACTGGATTGCCTGTCTGTGGGTCCTCACCTGTGTGCTTAAGATTCAATTGTACAGCAGACACACAAGAAAATGTTTCACAATGGGTTATTTATATAAGGGGAAAGGAAAAGGAACAACCCAGGGAAAGAGAGAGAGAAGTACAAGTTAACTAGAGTGTCCTACCAGTTCTGCTGACTTGGACTCCAACTGCACACTGAAAGCTAATCAAGAGGCAAATGACCAGTCATGAACCACCAGACTGAGAGAGACCCGGAGCCCACATGTCTGGTTTTATCCTAACCTGACTGCTCAGCTCCACCTTCATGTCCCAGCGTGCTTCTCCTTGGTATTGATGGGATTTGTAGTTCCCGTATCTGAAGTGGGGGTGGAGTCCATGAAACCTGTAAGTGCCGCAAAAGTAGAACATAGTACCTGCCCGGGGACCTTCACAACTCAGCTTCTTTATTACAATACTCAATATTTCTTCTTTATTACAATACTCAATACTCAAATGTCCTGAATTTTTTTTTTTTTTTTAGCAAGATTGGCAAATCACTTTTTCGGGTAGGCTAATGAAATCAAAGAAAGGCAGGAAAGGAGAGGGGAGAGGCTATGAAAGTCCATTTTCATACTGCCACACAGTGCTTTACAGAGCAGTCCGAACTGTGGTTGTATCTTAGCCTGAATTACTGGATTTATTTTTTACAAGGGCTGTTGCTGGGTGTTTTGTAAATAAGAGGCAGCCTCTGCTGCTTCAGTAGCATCACATAATGTGGCGAACAAATCCTGCCCAACTAAGGTGATTGCTCATTTAACTCTCTTTATGGAAAGAGAGGTACACTTGGGGTCCTTTCAAGTAACTTTGTGTGCCAAGTGTCTGCTTCATCTTAGCTCTAGAAAAATGTTTAGTGGAAAGATACAGAAATTCAATTAAATAGAGGTAATTTAATACAGACAGAGAGTAAGGCTGATGGGAAAGCAAAATGTTATCTTTATTACAGACATTATTAGAAAATGTGGCTTATGTCTATGGGAGAATGGGCGCTTCTTTAAATCGTAAATCTGACACTGGAGTCTGCCCAGGGAGAGCTGGCCTGCTGAGGGCCTCTTCTTCACAGGCTGTGATAAAACCTGCAGCATAAAGAAGCACTGTAAAATGTGCAAGTCCACCAGGAAATTGTTGGACTGTCATTACTAAAGTTAAAACTAAACCCCTAGTCCTTGCCTGGAAGGCAAGTTTGGGAGACTTGAATAGATAAATCCATAAGGCTGCCATGGGAACTTGGTCAAAGACTATCACCTTGACTGGGACCTGCAGAGTTCCAGGAACATGGACGTCAGGACACATTATACGTCAAAGGTCAATGCCCAAGGTCAGCCACCCCAGCAGATAATTGGCACTGGCCACACAGTGGCCTGAGAGGAGAATAGAAGAGAAATGCAAGCCTTTCTTCATGTCTCCTGCTCACTTGCAGGATATTCAACATGTCCACCTTCTCTGTTCTCCACTGACTCTGGTGAATTCTTTTGCCCGTGTACCTCTAGTCAGCACCCTGAGTTTCCCCACAACAGAAATCATGTATCACCAGGATGAATCAGGGCTGGGCTGCCACTTCCCATGTTATCCATCAGGACCACAGGGGGTTGAGTCAGTCTTGCCCTGCAGTTCTTCTGTGAAGAATGAAACACTGTAGAGAGGAGGCTTTCACCCCCATCTGATATAGAGGCTTCATAAGCAAACAAATTTAACTAAAGTTTTTTGGGGTAAAAGAACGGGCAGGTGGCCAGAGGGACCATTTTCTTCAATGTATGGGTTTCTCTTTAAAGACACTCGTCTTTGGTCCCTCCGTGTTGGTGCAGTGGGTTAAAGAGCAGCACTATGAAGCTGTCCACAGCTGCTTCAGCATGCGTTCAACCCCTGGCCAAGAAGGTGACCCACATGGCACAACAGACCCCTCCAGTCTCACCCACTACTCCCCTCAGCAGTGTACTTCGTCAATCTACCTCCCCACTTTTTCTCTGGTGAATACTCTCACGGCCCCTGCTCCTCTGGCCTGTACCCCTGTTCTGTATGCATAAGTAAATATTTTTTTAAAATGCTTATCTTTGTTCACATTTCCTTTAACAATGATTTGTTTCTTATTCCTTAAAGAAAAAGATCAGATTTGAGTTATAGGCATGGTGGGGAGGCAAAAGGCTACTGCCACAAAATATGCCATTCTTGGCTAAAACTTGATTTCTGAAGAAGGCTCTGAAGTTTGGGTGTTTGTTGCTTTTGCTATTTATTCCTAAACTTTATGTAAGGGTCTCGTCTGAGAAGACCTGTAACAGGTACAGGTTTCATGGACTCCGCCCCCACGCCAGATACTGGAACTATTAATCCCATCAATACCAAGAAGAAGCAGAGTTTCATGAGGGCGGAGCTGAGCAGCCAGGTTGGGATAAAACCGGACATGTGGGCTCTGGGGGTCTCTTGTCCTGGTGGTTTGCAGCTGGTCATTTGGCTCTCGATTCGTTTTCAGCGTGCCGGTGGAGTCCATGTCAGCGAACTGGTAGGACATTCTAGTTAACTTCTATTTCTCTCCTTCTTATCCCTGGGTTGTTCCTTTACCTTTCTCCTTGTAAATAAATCCATTATTGAACCTTTTTGTGTGTGTCCATAATACAATTGAATCTTAAGCGCACAAGGTGAGGACCGACAGACAGGCAACCCAATTCACATTGGGGTGCAGACCTAGTCCCCATATCTCTTTTGGTGGTGAAGGCAGAAGTAACTCTGTCCATCTCATTGTCCAAATCATCACTCAAAAGTCATGCTGTCAGTAGCAGAGGTTTTCAATAGATTTGGAGTATCAGAGTCATGGAGTCCTCACTAGGACTGTTCTGGCCCTAGGGTTTGTTCTAACTTTCGCCAATAGTTCTTTTATTTCTGGCCTACCACCACCAGGCTCATGGCCCTGTAAGTTTCCCTGGCTCTTGATCGCTACCAGTCATTAATGGGACAGCTCAAGAAAAAGGAATTGTGAGTTAGTAGGATAAAATTGCCTCACATTCTGCTTGAATAGGTGGACTAAATCACAGACTGGCAAGTCCTGGCCTGACCTCCTGTCCAAAACGTTGGCTTCCCAGATTGACCAAACTGCCATTTAAACAAAAAACATTGGGCCTTCAATAATAATTATCATACAAATTCCAGGAAGGGGAAGGCAGAGAGATCAATGTGCAAGGTTGAAATATAACCAGTTCATGCATGCCTGGGTGCAACCCAACCTAGAAGAAGCTCTGACAATGTTCCCCATCTACCTCACCCATAGGTGTGTATACCTGACCTTCTAGATAACTCTTCCTAACTATACTCAAGGACCATGGCTAAAGCCTGGCTACATTCTCCTTTCCAGCACTGGAAAGGAGGCTCCTTGTGCATGAGCCTCTAATAAAGCCTTTACAGGTTTACCCAAAATTATCTCGTACATTCTTTCTCCTGATGGGTCTCTGGACCCATGTGTTTTTTTCTGTAGCATTAACATTCTCTCAACAAGGGACCATATCTAAAGACTGGTTTTTACAAGTGCTTCCCTCAAGAGACTTCTCGGGGCTTCATATTTAAATTAGACCTCATTTCTATCCTTAAACACTCCAACATACAATGCACACACTATCTGTGTTTTATTGAATGCTTATCCTTTCTTTTCCTTCTAATTTGAACTGTCTGTCTATACTCACACAGGCTGAAATAGATGTTTGCTGAATGGACAAGCAAATGAGTAAGTGAAACTGATAGGAGAAGGTTACACACTAGCTAATTCATGGAGCTGTATGGAGCCAGATTGGGGATGGAGCGCACCATAAAACTCTCCTGAGAGGGTTCACAAGTTAATACAAACTATAAATGGCACTGGGGGCTGCTTATATTTGAGCTTTGGAAAGCCATAGAATATTAAGCTGCTTTAAATGATTGTCATTTTCCCATTTCCCCATTGATCCTTCTTTCCAATTAAGCACACTCTTATTTGACATTTCATGGCTGGGATGCTTGCAAGCTGATTACTTGGTGCCAACACATAGAAGCCTGGTGGTTCCATTTGTCTGGGTTGGAGGTGGGAGGGATTAAGCCAAGAGAACTGTGACAACCTCATCTATTAATGGGATAGTGACAGTTTAAGTGTCTTGGAACAAAATGTGGTCAAATTGTTCATACGATGTGCAAATGCATTAACATCTTCTCACATTTATTGAAGATTAGCTGTATGCATCAGATCTGACAATGAGGCTAGTTGGAGTCTAAGAGTGAAAAAAATATTCCTGCTTTTATGAGATTATTGTCTCAGAAGAAAGGCAGATGAGTCCACTGGCAAATACAATAGCCTGTAACACTGTAACATATGGCTCCATTTTGTTGTGTTCATTCTGGGAAAAAATTATTCTCACAGTGTCATGAGATTGGAGATTCATTTTAAAATTTTATCATACTAGACATCTACTAGAAGACTCTCACAGGAGGGATGTTTTCCTGAGCCATGGAGAGTATGAAAAGGCAGAAGGAAATGATAATATGAACTGGAACAAGTTAATGGGTGCAGGGCCCAATTCCATTGCTGCTATGCAAGATAGCTGTCAAGTGGAGAGGGAAGATGGCTTCAAATGGACTGGACCTCAGGGCTAAAGGAGACTGAAAACTTTTAAAAACAAGATACATGTAAATATATATGTGTGTGTGTGTGTGTATACATACACACACATACACACATAGAGCTCCATTTTGTTGTGTTCATTCTGGGAAACAATTTGCCAATGGAGGCTCATCTGCCTTTCTCCTGAGACCACAATCTCATAGAAAACATGGATATCTTATTCCCTTTGGACTCCCTCTAATCTCACTTCATACACACACACGTATATATGCCTATATATATACATATATCTATATATACATATATGTATGTGCATATACAACTGTACATATACATGTGTATGTATATACATAGGAAAAGGAAGTTGAAGGCATATGTTCTTTAGTTCCTAGCTTCTCAAAGTTGTCAAAACCTTGTTAGACATGCAGAATCTCAGGTTTCAGACCAGATCTATGAAACTAGAATATGTATTTTGGTGAGATTTATAGATGACCCATGTGCCTATACCAGTTTCAACAGGATGGTCTAGAGCTGAAAAGAGGTAACCTAGAAGGCTGGAAAGAAGATATTGCATAAAGGAGAGTCAGTATTGGAAGACAGGGCATGTGTAAACGAGTGAAGGTGCTGGGACTGAAGAGTGAGGTCATCTTGGCATGAGTAAAGTCTTAAAGGTATAAAAATTACAAGAGACACGTTCATAAAATTAGAATCTGGAAGGCCTCTAGAGGGGGTACTCATGTTTCCATGAGCCACCTTAGTGATGAGTGTCATTGCTTGTCCCAATGGGAAGTGTATACCCTGCACTCTCCACAGGAAGTAGTTTGCTTTACTTCTCCAAAGAGGTTCTATCCTGCCCAGCAACAGCTTCCCAAGGAGAGGTGCTACATCCTGTCAGAAAGAAGCCATCACCGCCTTGCATCTCACTCTTCTCCCGTGAACTTGTTCAGTTCAGTCTCCCCCAACTCCCCCTTTTCTCTGCATAAGTAAGTTCTCTATACTCTGAGATTTGCCATATGGCCTGTCATATGTTCACATTTCTCCATGTGCAATTCCTCTGCTATTCCTTAATAAACCCATTTCACTGGTAAAATAACCGGCTGCTTTATTTTTACATCAATAATTGCTTTTACTGAAATCCTCATAGTCTGAAATCATCTATCTTGATAGCTCGAATCACAAATTGTATGGCGCTAAACAACCTTCTAAGCAATTTGCCTAGAGCAAATCATTTAAACCTTACAACAACTGGAAGGTGGTGAATAATGTGTCTCCATTCCACAGATATGGAAATCTCAGGCACTGAGGGGAAATGACTACCCCCAAGGCCACAAAGATAGCAAGTCCCAGAACCTGTATTCAAATCCAGTGGTGCTGCTCTTGACTTTATCATCCTTACTGCCATGTATTTTTGCTTTGTAGGATCTTTAGCAGCTTGTATTTGCTTTTTGTTCTTGTTTTCCTTGGGGTGCTTTGCTTTTGCTCAGTGTTACTACCCAGAAGGGATGGGCATCTTCTGGGTCATTTCCTCCTCAGACCTCTTGCCTTCCACTTTTCCACCAGAATGTGAGAACTGACAAGTTAGGGACTGAACTCAGCCCAGGGTGTGTTTGCAACACCATAAGTGTTTTTTGTTTTTTTTAAATCAGACTATGTCACATTAAAATCTCCATACTCCCAGCAATCCCACTCCTAGGTAGCTACCCAAAAGACACAAAAACACTGATTGAAAAAGATACCTGCAACCCCATGTTTATTGCTGCTTTATTTGCAATTGGAAAAACATGAAAACAGCCCAAATGACCAAAAGTAGGTGACTGGATTAAAAAGATGTGGTACATATATACAATGGAATATTCCTCAGCAACCAAAAAAAAAGAAACACATGTCTTTTGCAGCAACATGGATGGAGCTGGAAAAGATCATGCTTAGTGAGATAAGCCAGAAAGAAAAGGAAAAATATCGGATGGTTTCTCTCATAGCAGGAATATAATGGAACAGGCAAGAAAATAATGATAATGATGAACAGCTATATAACCAGAGACATTTTGTGGGGGTGGAGTGAGGAATGGGATCAAAAACAATGGGGGGAGGGAAATGCACTGGACTATGATGATGGCGCATAGGTGATTAGGTGATGAAAAACCCAAGGGGATTTCAACTAAGATGGAAAAATGCACAAAAATATGTAAAAATAAACTATTATTTAAAAAAATCCATACTCACATTTGCTCTCTCCAGCAAAAGCTACTGCTCCCTGAGGCCTTAGATATGACAGCTTCATTTGTTCATATCCTGCCTCTATCAGAAAATGGCATCTTTTCCCTTTTGTCTCCTCTAAACTATGCTCTCCAAAAGAATGCTTGTCTCCTTTCAATCATCTATGTCACTGACACCCACCTGCAGACCAGTCCTGTGTCTACAAAGATAGAGGCACCAGATCAATGTTTATTGCTCTGTGCATTCATGGATAGGAGCAAAATGCTGAGTAGGAAGCTATGTCCCCGAGGAATGGCCATGGAAGAATGAGCTCAGGAGAATTCTAGATATTGTGTAGGAGGCTTTCATAAAATGACTGTAAATCATGGTGATCCAAAGACAAATCCTTACTTCAGAGCAATCTGTTGGGAAACCCCTCTCCTCTTTGAATCAAACCCCATGTTGTATGCCATGGAAACTTGCCATGTTATATCAAGTAGCTGATTTCTTAATAAGTGAATTCATTTTCGACTGTAGCGTTTTCTCTCCTTCATTCACCATCTGTCCTTTTGAGTATGTATTAGTGGATTCCTTCCAAGATATTCACAGGTTTTGAAGTCAGACAAATGCGCACAGAAACGATGCAGTGCCAGGACGGTTCTGACTCACCCTCTGCAGTGCCAGTGAAAATGTTCTTACCTGTTTTTTGCTTCTCAGAAGTGTAAGCGTTCATAACACATGGAGACAATATTAAAATCACCCCTTTAAGGGAAATAGTTGGGCTCTTTTAAAGGACAGAGGCTAGTTACTTTGATTTACTGTTGGAAAGATCGACATCTTTATATTTTCCACCTATCAGTTTGATTCTGGAATGCAATGATGATAGCATCATTGGCTATTAGGAATGAAGCTAAAAACAAAAACAAAAACAAATCTCTGTTTTAACCTATGGAGAGAATCATAAAGTATATCAAATAAATAGAAATGACTATGTTAAATTCTTACAACATCCTTTTCTTTTCTACTGGGAAAATACCCAAGGAAAAAATCAAGTTCAGGCTATCGTATGTGGGAGGAAAAAAAGTGAACCTATTGCTTTTAAACAGGAGAGCTTTACTGAACCTTAAATGTAATTATGGAAGTCCAGCAGTTTCTCTTTCTTTTTACCCTCCCCTCTCCTGTTTCTCTTGCTCCTTCTTTCCTCTCTGAAACATTTCTTGCTATTTAAGCTGTATATATTGTATTTGGTAATAATTATGTGGTTTACTTTTTCAAAGTTTCTCTGATGCAGAAATGTGCTAATTCCTCTTTGTGTCTTCCTACATGTTAATGACTTAATTGCCACTCTTCTGTCTTTATCTAATTCCCTCACTCTAAGTCTCACTCTGCTGACTAGTGGCTTCTCATTCTTACTCAGAAATGTTTAAAAGGACATGCAAAGGAACATATACAGGATATATAGAGGAATTTACTGTTTGTTTTCTTATATGACATAACCTCTGAAAGGATAAATATTTTCAAACACTCACAATGTAAGACTGTTTTTATTTATTTATTTTTAAAGATTTATTTATTTATGCACACAGAACTAGGGTACAGGCCAGAGGTGCAGGGGGGTGAGAGGATTCACCAGAGACACAATGGGGAGTAGATTGAATGAAATACACTTCTGAGAGGAGCAATAGAAGAGACAGGAGAGGTCTGCTGCGCCATGTCGGTCACATGGCAGGATCCTTGTTTCTTGCTGCTTGGATACAGAGAACTTCATAGCACTGAGAACTCAACCCCTTGTACCATCAAGGAGGCCCAAACTCTGTTTTTAATATGTCTGCCATATCCCTTATATGCTATCTCAACAGAATGATATTTGAAATAAATGAGTTCTTAATCACATAGATCAGAGAAAGTCAAGCAACTGAATTATTTAACAACTGCTGAGCTAATATTCCTTGGCGATGCATTTTCAAAATTATTGTTTGTCTTTCTGATCATCATCATCACCATCTTCACAAACTCACTTATATGCACTTCCGAGATTCTAGAGAGCTTTCCAATATTTCATTTTAGTCCTCCCAAGCAGCGTGAGAAGCAGGTGCTATTAGTTCCATTTCATGGAATAGGAAGTGGAGCTGTAATAAGAGGAAGAAATTTATGCTGGACATATGCAAGTGGCAGGTTCAGATATGACACTAGGTCCTCATGTATGCTTTCTTACATGATACAGTATGAGGATAAAACAAGTTAACATGGGCCCTCCCTGGTGGCGCAGTGGGTTAAAGCACAGCACTACGAAGCTAAAGCCACTTCAGCATGAGTTTGAACCCTCGCCCTGGAGGTGGTCAACATAGTGCCACAGACCACTCCTTACCCACCTGCTGCTCCCCTCAGCAGTGTACTTCATCAATCAGCCAGTTCTGCTCCCTACTCTGTCTCTGGCGAATCCTCTCACCACCCCTGCACCTCTGTTCTGTATGCAAAAATAAATGATTCTTTAAAAAAAGTTAATACATGCAAAGTATGTGGGACAGCATGCAAAGAACACGCACTAACCTCATTTTGAACACAGCGTGCTGCTCTCATAAGCCTATTACTGCGAGTGAGCCCTGGCGTGGCGAGTGAGCCCTGGCGTGGCTGGCCACGCCAGATCTAATGGCTGCACACTGTTATCTAAATCACTAGAAAAAAAGGAAGTGCAACTGATATTATGGATATCAGTTTTCCTTAGCTATCTTCAAATTGCTACCTACCCTAGAAGTAGTGGTGGTTTGGGATGTTTAAAGAGCTGGTGTGGTGTCCTATCAAGTGTGGGAAAAGCATCCATTACTTCAGGCTCTTAGCTCCTGCTAGGTTAGGAAGCCCTCTCTCCTGTTCCGCTGGTCTCATTATCAGTCTGTGGGATAAAGGGCGACTGTGGCTTCCATTTCCACTTCAGTCTTCCTACAAAAATGGTTAAATCTGAGAAGGCAAAGTGCTAACATATTTCAAAGCTCCCATTACAATAATTCAAAGAGAGTTCAAGAGCTTTATTTTCCTTAAATTATTCATAACATAAATCTTTGAAATATTTAAACTCCTTTCTCCAGTAGTCAAAGAAAAATGGAAAGCCCTCTGTGAATGCCTGAAAGATCCCTGGTCCATGTTTGGGGCCAGTAATGGACTGGAGAGGCAGGAAATGGCTTCCCCGTGGAACCTTCAAAGGCTTTCCTTCTGCAAGCTCTACTTTCTGGAACCAGGAAGGCTTTTCTTTTGAGATTAAGGTTTTATCGAATGGGATTTTTTTTTCTAATGTTTTTCTCAAGGAGGAGCCTTTAACCAAACACAAGCAAGTATGAGAAGGAGTGGAAATATCCTCCTACAGCAACCAAAAAGTTGCTTATTAGCAAAACACACCGGGGTGCTACTATCTAGACGCTCATGCAGCTGGCACCAATTCTGAGAGCAGAATGATTCATTACCATGGTTACTGAAGCCAGAAATATTACCTTCTGCAATCAGCACACACAAAGATCCTTTAAAGAGAGTGTAAAAATTAGAGCACTGTAAACAATTAGTGAAAATTGCCAATGAGCTGCACTTACACAATACTGCTTTCAGGGCATAAAAACAGAGGGATGCACCCTTGCTGTACTAGGAGCTCTTGCTGAAGGCAGAAAGGGACACTCAGGGAGAGAGCTGAAGTCTCCACCACCAACATTTCTGCCTAGTGTGTCATCAGTTGTACAAAGTTGGTAATACTTACACGATCATGCTCTGGCTCATTAAACTCAAAGTCAATTTTTTAAAGCTTCTTCTTCTTTTTTACTAATCTTTACATATCTGTATAACTAGAGTAAAACTTTTTTAATAAATAATATTTTATAGTATGAACAAATGTACTTACGCCATTAGCGGGCACTTAGATAAGAGAGAAATTTGGTCATTGAAGAACATTTAAGTAAACAAAAGCTGTTTACAAAAGCTTACTTTTAAAGTAAGATAAAGATAGTATTTATAAGTTTAATTCAAATTCAGTCATAATGTCCCTTTTTTTAATATAATAGTTTATTTTTATATCATTTTGTGCCTTTTTCCTCCTCAGTTGTAATCCCTGTGGGCTTCCCATCCCCAAATCATAACTAGGGTAAAACTTTTTAACTCCATATGTACATAGTAAAAGCACTTAAAGATTTACTAAACTTTGCTTTTTAGAGCAGTTTTAGGCTCACAGCAAAATTGAATGGTAAGTAAAGAGAACTTTTTCATACCCCCTGAAGTACAATCTCCCTCACTGTGGACATCTTCCACTGCTGTGGGACATTTATTACAATCAATACATGTGCCAGTATTAACACATCATCAGTACCCAAAGTCCACAGTTTGCATTAGGGTTCGCTCTGGGTATCGTATTTTCTGTGTGTTGGACAAATGTCTAACGATATGTATCCATTATTAGAGTATCAGACAGAATATTTTCACTGCTCTGTGTTCCACCTACTTATTTCTCCTCATTCCCATGTCCCTAATCCCTGGAAATCATGAATCCTTTTATTTTGTCAAGAGTTTTTCCTTTCCCAGGGGTCACATAATTAGAATCATACAGCGGGTAGCCTTTCCTGATTAGCTTCTTGCCTTCAGTAAGTTTCCGCTGTGCCTTTTCATAACCCGATAGTCCTGAATATCTTTTAATGCCAAACAGTAATTCCATTGTCTGGATGCACTATTTTATTTAGCCATTCACCTACTGAAGAACTGCTTCTAAGTTTTAGCAATTACAAGTAATAGCTAAAATAGCCCCGTGAAACTTTTTAAACAGAAATGTTCAGCTCTTTTAGATAAATATTAACCAACACAATTGCTGTCTCATACGGTGAGAATATATTTAGATTTTTTCAGAAAGTACCAAATTGTCTTCCAATGTGGCCATGTCATTTTGCACTCCCACCATGAATGAATGACATTTACTCACAGCCAGTATTTGCAAAATGTCTTGGAAAATGCAATATATTATAACAATATGTTATTATAATCCAGGACTATTACTTCTTAGTAACAAGATGGGCTAAAGATGTCACAGGAAAAGACGCTTGGTGTTAAATAATAGCAGTTTCTTTTTCCATCGCAGTGTTAGTTCCCAAACCATTAAATAAGAAAATAGACAAACTTCCATACACACAAAAAAGATTTTGACAGAGTATATGAGTCAATTCTGTACATATTTATTCTATTTAAAGGATGTCAACATCTCAAGGCAATCCATACTTTTATAAGCTCTAATTCAAACCAGTGCAAATGACTTGATCATCAAAAATGCTCTGATTTCTAAGTCATGATCATTTGAACATACAATGGATTCTGCAGCATTATAAAAAGGTTGTTAAGTCAAATTATAATATAAACAAAATAATAATCTAATTATAAGATCAAAGATTATAAGAAAATGCAAAGTGTTTTTGCATTTTCAAAGATTATTTGCAAAGTCAGTTAAAATGATCTATATTTCATGTTTATTGTCTTTTCTTTAAAGAAAGAAAAACAGTTTAACAATACTTTATTAGTGACTAGCATGGTCTCAAGAAGTTGTAATTTCATGAAAACATACACAAATATATCGAGTGATAGGAATAATAAAGAATTCTTACACATTTTTTTTTAAAGATTTATTTATTTGTGCATAAAGAACTGGGGTACAGGCCAGAGGCTCAGGGGCGGTGAGAGGCTTCACCAGAGACAGAGTGGGGAACAGAACAGGCAGATTGATGAAGTACACTGCTGAGGGGAGCAGCAGGCGGGTCAGGAGAGGTGTGCCACACCATGTGGATCTTCTTTGGGGCAGGCGGGAATCGAACTCATGCGGAAGCGGCTTTAGATTCTCAGTGCTGTGCTTTGACCCGCTGCGCCACCAGGGAGGGCCCGAATTCTTACACATTTAAGGAATTTACATAACTTTCCTGTGCTTCAGTTCCTGTAACTGTAAAATGGCAAAAGTGACCACCATGTTTACAAGGTCATGACGAGGATTGCTTGTTGGTGAGTGGAGGGTGTGGCACTTTGGGAGGCCCTGGTGACTGTTCTATCCTTCTGTGAGGGCTATAACTGGGTGGCAGGCTGCCTCTTCTCATTCCCTGCCTGCCACCCGCCCCCCCCCATGCCCACCTCCTATAACTGATCAGCTTTGTAATGCAATAATGTGAAATGTGTATTTATTCAATATTTTACGAAGATTCATTAGAGAGGACTCAGTATCCAATACACAGTAGAAACACAGTAGAACTAATACCTCAGTTCTTTCCTAAAAATTTTCTCTCCTTTTCTCCCTTGGACTCAGATTCTGAAGATCTTTCTTTCTCTCTAAAGATTGATTTATTTATGCATTCAAGAACTAGGGTATAGGCTAGAGGTATGGGGAATGAGAAGATTCATCAAAGACAGAATAGGGAACAGAACAGGCAGATACAGTGAAATGCACTGCTGAGGGGAGCAGCAAGTGGGTCAGGAGAGATCTGCTGTGCCATGTGAGTCAGCTCCCTGGCTGGGGATTGAACTCATGCTGCAGTGGCTGTGGATAGCTTCACAGTGCTGAGACTTAATTCCTTATGTCACCAGGGAGGCCCTAAAGAATTTTCTTAATGACCCCAGCAATCAGCCCCATTCTTAGCTCCTACCTCACTCTGAAAAACAAGTGGTGGTAAGCAGCAAATCCTGGCTTGACTGCTGTGGGTCTGAAGCTCTACAATTTGGGCTTAGTCATCTGTCTGTGATTCTCCACTCTCCTATCCTCAAGGAAGGAACAGAAAGCTCCAAAATGTCAAATGACAGGATCCTATCTCAGCGTGCACAAGGTTGTTCAAGGTAGCACAGTAAATGGGGCTCAGCTGCCTCCCTCAACCCCCATAAGCTCCAAAGCTTAACTCTTTTCAGTCCTCCACATGTTTCCTTACTGAGCAGAGTGTTTTGTACTGTCTTGCTTTGGTGCAATTTAATGAGAATATTGGAGATTCCTAGACACCTCACCATCAATCTTGATTCAAAGTGAACCTGATTATAAGTCCTTGACTTCCTTGGAGTAATGGCACAAAAGGCATGGTTTTCTGGCAGAATAGTGGGTTCCCCTCATTCTCCCATAGCCTCTGCCCCTCCTCTCCACTTAACTTCCTCAAGGGTCCAACCTATGCAGGTCTGGGTCACATAGAACAGTTGCCTGTGTAGTGACAGGAAGTGGAATATGAGCTTTACTGTCTTGCCACTCAGATTTTGATTCCTGCATCTCACTTACGTAGTGGGAAAGTTTCCTAACCTCCTTGAGTCTCAGTTTCCCTAACTATAAAACATGCAGAGAATCACCTTCTTCAGAGGATTCCACTTAGGATCCAGTGCCTACGGTAATGAGGGGAACTGAGACCCAGAAGGACTTAAGCAACAGGAAAGGCTGAGACACGGGACAGTGATTTTAAATAATATAGGAACAGAGGGAACAAAGCAGCTCCCAGGAAAATAGAAATGTTTTACTGAAATGTTGCTGAGCCGGCTACCACCAAGAGCAAGATCCGGTTACAGGATACTTATGGAACAGAAAAACAGCCACCATGAAACTTCCTGACCACCTAGTGCCTAATCAATAATCTGGCACGTTGGGAAACAGGAAGACTGACAATCTGTCATCATAGGCAGTCTGGAAACATGGGCTTCCTCTCTTGGATCCCCTTTTGCTGTCAGGAGTTCCTTCTTCTTACTTCAATAAATCCACACTTGCTTGCACTCACCTTTGCTGCTAATCTTCAACAGGCACACACACCCAGGCCCACAAGCATCCACTTTCCTGACAATAGCACATATTCCCAACAGAGTAACTGTTCCTGATTTTGGTGGAACTGAGTTTGCGGTTTCTTGTGCCCGTCTGCTTAGGTGCAGTAGCAATAACCTACCTCCCTTCCTCTGAAGCTGGTCCCAGTCACAGCAGTCAGTCCCTCCTTCCTGTCTGGACCATAGGATCTCATTCTCATATCCCTTTGTTTTCATCACATAAGAAGAGTGAAGTGGCCCTCAATAGGGGCAATTTTGCCACATTCCGTCATCCCCATGCTGGCAGAGGGTGCTTCCAGCATCTAGTGGGGAATGCAAGCTGAGCTCCCACAGGCTATACTATGAATAAGGAGCACACCCACAACAAAGAATTATCCAACCCAAAATATTGTTTTGATTTTTAAAAAAGATTTATTTAGGCATACAGAACTGGGGTACAGGCCAGAGGCTCAGGGGCGGTGAGAGGATTCACCAGAGACAGAGTGGGGAGCAGAACAGGCAGACTGAGGAAGGACCCTGCTGAGAGGAGCAGCTGTTGGGTCAGGAGAGATCTGCAGCGCTATGTGGGGTTAGCTCTCTGGCCAGGGATCCAACTCACTGTGAAAGCCCCGGAGAGGTTTTTGGTGCTGCCAGGGAAGGCCCCAATTTTTCTTGTTTTTTTTTTTTTTTAAATCTTCCTGTAATGTTGTTTAGGCAACAAATAAAGAAGAAATAAATTATTCAGCTGGTAGTTTAAAAAAGATAACCAGTATTTGGTGATTTAATGACCTTCATGTTTTCTCTATTCACACAGTGGGCCAATGTCCACCCCATTGTACTTTGAAAACATTCAGTACAATCACACTAAGAGAAATAAACATTTGGAAGGATAGAAAAATCCATCCATGTGAAAATGATTTAAGTAGGGTTTTCATATTCATTTAAGTTATATCTCATTATTCATTAAGCCAGAAAATGGCAGTGATTGTCAAGACTGGTTAGGTCAGTCAGGAAAAAATGTATTTGGTTTGACTGATTTTTCCCTTTTAAATTTTCTTCCAGAAGCTATTTTGAGCTGTCAAGTCATTTAAAACTGCCATCTCAGTCTTTGTGTAAAGCAGATCCAAAGCAGAACGGTAGGCCACAAGGAAGAAAGCAAGCATTTAAAATACCTTCTACATTATTGAACAGCTAGCTTCCATATAACAAAGGGGAAAAAATGACATTTATAATGAAATGAAATGCTTGAACCAGAAGATATGATTAAACTGAAAAGGGAAAAGACTCCAACAAATAATACAAAAGGTTAATCAGGGCAAGACACTTAAAAATCCTATTCATTCAAGGCCAAAGAATGGCTTAGATCACAAAACACTATTAAAGAACTAGTAACACCCTATGTTTCTTGTTAAACGGAAGAAGTGAGACACAAGAACTGCTCTTAAGGTGTCAGCACAGGGGGGTTAATTTGCATATGATTTACATACAATCTTTCTTTTTTTTTTTTCCAGGCAGATTATGGCATTTACAATTCTGAGATTTGCTTGGGTTTTTTTTCCTTCTCAAAGAGAAAGATTCATTAAGTAATGGTATGATTTTCTTTAAAATATGTTGTTATAGCAGTTTTTGTTGGTTTTGACCTAAGCTCGGGGTATTAACATACGTATGAATTTTCTTTTTAACATATATTAACACTCTGATCAAGGCAAGGAAACATGAAAATCTAATCTTGAATATTTGAGATGATGGGTCTCCTGGTGGTATATGGGTTAAGTCTCATTGCTACCATTATGACAGCCAGAGTTTGATTCTCAGTCATGGAGCTAACCCACATGGCACAGCAGACCTCTCCTGTCCTATTTGCTGCTCTCCTTAGCAGAGTGTTCCTGTCAACTTGCCTGTTCTGCTCTTCACTCTTATCTCTGGTGAATCCTCAACTACTCCCCACCCCTCACCTCTGGCCTACACCCTAGCTCCTCTATGCATAAATAAATAAAATAAATCTTAAAAAATATATATATTTATTTGAACTAGTACAACCACTATGGAAAACTGTTTGGAGGTTCCTCAGACTGCTAAACATGGAGCTTCCCTACGACCCAGCAATCCCACTCTAGCTATCTACCCAAAAGACACAAAAACACTGATTGAAAAAGATACCTGCACCCCATGTTTATTGCTGCTTTATTTACAATTGGAAAAACATGGAAGCAGCCCAAATGCCCAAAAGTAGCTGACTGGATAAAAAAGATGTGGTACATATATACAATGGAATATTACTCAGCAACCAAAAAAGAAAAACACATGTCTTTTGCAGCAACTTGGATGGAGCTGGAAAAGATCATGCTTAGTGAGATAAGCCAGAAAGAGAAAGAAAAATCCCAGATGGTTTCACTCATAGCAGGAGTATAATGGATCAGGTGGAAAATAACAAAAATAATGAACAATCATATACCAGAGACATTTTGTGGGGTGGAGTGAGGAATGGGATCAAAAACGGGGTGGGGGGAGGGAAATGCACAGGATTATGGTGATGGCACATGGGTGACTTGGTGATGGGAAACCCGCGGAGATTACAATTGAGATGGGAAAAAAAATGTACAAAATGATGTAAAAATAAACTTTTGTAATAAAAAATATATATATATATATTTGAGATGGTACTAGTTTGAGGTTAAGTTTAGTTCCCCAGTAGAGAATGACAAAGTTATGAAATAATAGGCTACATTATTTATGAGGACTAGATCTTGACAAAAAAAAAATTAGCTTTAAGAAAGAATTCTGGAGTGGGTATAGATTATTTGATCTACCCTGTCTAGTTTTGCTAATGATCTGTTTGTTTATCCTTTGATTCATTTATTCTGCACTCCACTAATATTTCTAAGAAGCATTTCCACCTGCCCTCCCCCCACCAACCATGTAGTATCACTGAGATTACAGTGTTTAGAAAAAAGAATCAAGTGAGAGAAAGATTAGAACACAGAATGTACCCCATACAGACCTATAGATTTACAGATTTGGTACTAGAAGTCAAAGCAAAAAAGCACACCCTTATTACCACAAGGTTCATAGAAAAACAAAAAGTATTTCAGAACTAGGGGGGAAAAATCCCTATTATGCCTCATTATACAATTTTTGAGGGGTCTGCTAAATAATAACATTCATGTTTTTCTGCTTTATTACTTCCTGTACTTATCTGTATTATTTTCAATATGTTAATGGAACATTTGTGAGAAACCACTGCCCTAGAGAAACTCACATCTGTTCATAAAGAAGCATGCATGAAGGTACCTCATTACAATATTGTTTCAATATTGTTTATTGAACAGAAACAAAATCTATATTCATTATTAAGAAGATAAATAAATTTTTATATTTATACATATATATTTTCATTCATGGGAATATAACATAGCAATTGAAATAAGTAGATAATTAGATCTACATTAACCTCAAAGACATAAAATAAAAAAAAGCAAGTTGGATACATATAGCTGATTTAAATGATACAAAATTTTAAATCTCCTTGAATACTCTATACTGTCCAGTATTCATATAACTAACAAAAAACACATATCTACAGATGGAAGGATGCCAAATAACTTCAAAATAATGATTTCCTCTGAGGCAGCAGAGAGGGATGGGACATCATTTGTATTCTACTAAGGAACACGGCACTTCAGGAAGCTTCCACTGTATCCGTAAGACTTTCTTTTAACAAACATATGAAATAAATAAGACAAGCCAATTAACAGTTTACAGTTAAGGACTCTTGGATGCCTATTATTTTTTATTTAAATATAAAAATTTTAAATTGAAAGGGAAGTTTGAGGTCAGAGTTTGACAAATGTAAAGTACCAGGCATAAGACTCTGAACTTTCTTCTCTAGCATTAATATCAGAGGGTAGCCTTGTTAGAAATGTGCTATAGACATGGGGATTACAATTGAGATGAAAAAAAAATGTAAAAACAAGTACAAAATGATGTAAAAATAAACTGTTAGATTATTAAAAAAAGAAAGAAAGAAAAAAAAAAAGAAATGTCCTATGGAAAGATTAAAGGCTAGAGGCAAAGAGATTTGTTTAAAAGTTGTTACAAAATTCCTATTACAAGAAATATGAACCTACTATATTAGTTAGGAAGCATACTTAAACATTTTTGCTTATGTTTATATAAGTAATTGTTACATAATTTTAACACATTTAAACATACTTATTTAAGTATATAAAACATTACCCTCTTGTTATTCAATTCCTACAATACATACTTAACTCCATCATTTTACCTTGCTATCACATTCCCAAAGTTGTCCCACAGGGATAATTGCAACTCTCAGTTCCATTTCAACACTCAGCTTAGTGTTTCTGAATTCAACTGTAAGTCTGTAGTGGAGAAGATTTTGGTTACTTAGAGTGAATGAGAAAAATTGAGACTGAGGGTTGGGGGAGCATCAGAATCAGGGAGCATTATTGCTACTATTCAGAATACCCAAAGGGGAACAACATAAAATTAAATCTGAAAGCAAATTTTGTGCAAATCACTTACCAATCCACGAGTGGCCTAGCTATTTTAAGTACAGGCTTAATTATATGTGATTAACACGAGCACTTCAAATCCGAGAAGGCAAGCAACTCACAACTCTTCACTTGCTTCTCCCTGCAGGGGATCATCCCAAAGCAAGTCCTTATATTTTCCCCCAGAGGAAATACACCTGCCCAGGAAGTCTGCTCCTGGTTATGGTATATGCCCAAATGAGTGTCCTTCAAGGGCTAGTCAGGAAATCCCCATGAATCAGCCCGCTCACTGATCTAGAACACCTCACATCCTTGCTATCCTCTGCAGGAATGGGTCTATTTCTATGAACATTTCTACTTTCTCCCCTCACTCCAAGGCTGGCTATCAAGGGCCACTAAGAAAAGTCTCATAACTTTGCTGACTGACTCGTCTATGTATTTGTGCTATCCAACATCACACACCCTTTATTCTGATATAACTGTCCTCACAGAGCAGTTTCAGACTCTGCCAGGCATCTTATGCTACTCCGAAACTCTGGCCTCCCTCGACACTAAGATCATGTGCATCCTCTTTGTCCTAAAGCACTACCAACAGGTGCCTCCTGTATGTTGAGCTGCTCATCATTGCCCCTCAGGGAAATCTGAGTAAGATTTCAGCAGCATTTTTAAGGCCCCAGGTCTGGCTCTTCAAACTCCTCAAAACTTCCAGCCACATACATATATACAATGGAATATTACTCAGCAACCAAAAAAGAGAAACACATGTCTTTTGCAGCAACTTGGATGGAGCTGGAAAAGATCATGCTTAG
>NW_004567111.1:39064700-39074928 GCF_000260355.1 Condylura cristata
AAAAAAAAAAAAAAAACTTCCAGCCACAGAGATTGGGTCAGACAATCACATGTCTTAGGGTTATGCAATCAGAGTAATTCAAATCCCTGACCACAGTGATTGGTTCAAGTATGTGGTTAAGATCCAAATTGGACTAGCTCAGGTCAATGCCAGAGCTTAGGCATGATCCCCACAAAGAACCTCTTCATTTTGTTGTTCTTGATCCCAAGAGGGTGAGTCCACTGTTGCCAGACACAGAACAGTGCTGCCTGAGCGTTGGAGCCTACATAACAAGGATGAAAAGAAACAAGTTCTGATGACATTGTTTGAAGTCCTTCATGCATCCTGCCTTAACCTTTTCACTACATGAGCCTTTTTTTTTTTTTTTTTTTGTTCATGAGCCCAACTAATTGTTCCAGTCCATTTGAACAGAGTTTTCTGTCACCTGCTATTGTATAAGCCATACTGATTCAGGGTGTCTTTTCCCATTCCTTAGAGCAGTCTCTGCAGTTCCATGTCAGGCCTCACACACACCCTGGGGGGCTTCCACTTCCCATCAGTAGTTGAGCTGCCTCCTACTCTGTAGAGATGAGAGAAACCAACAGGTCCACATCCATGCTTCTCTCTGACTTCTCTATATGGACACCAATAGAGTTATGCCATCAGGGTTACCTCCTCCTGTCCACTCCACAGACAGCCTGACCACCTCTGCTCTGACTGAGTCCTGTGTGTGTCACCTCTGCTGGGACCTCACTTTCTCAGTGACTCCCTCTTCCTTTCATTTGCAATCTCTTCTCATCCAGTGGCTCTTTATCTTCAGCACATGAACATATATAAGCTTCTCAGAAAGAAGGAAAAAAGCAAGCTAACAAGAAACTAAGAAGGGAGAAAAACGACTCTACTTTTTCCAAAAAAAGAGACAATCAATCTTGCTTTTCCATTCCTTCACTTCACAACATATTTGGTTCAAAAATATTCTATATCCCCAGTACTTTCTCATCATTCATTCAGTCCTCAGCCTCCCACAATTAGGATTCTAGCCCTCCACTTTCCTGGTACTGCCAAGTGCGATGGCCTACTTTCAACATTTCACTCCCTTAGCACTGATTTTGCTGATTTAAGCTTCCTCAACACGGCCTCTCAAGCATTTCCCTCATAGATCTTACTGTTTCTTTTCAGTGATTCTTCCTTCACTTTCTATCCCTAAGCCAACAATGTTACCCTTTTTGGATGACAAAACCTACTTAAAATTGATATCCTATGGTGTGTTTCCCTAGAAACATATGCTTTGCATAATATTGGTCAAAGATGTTAGTGACAAATTGAAGAATATATTCCAGCTAATCTAGTCAGAAAGGGCTTCCCTAAGAATACCGAATACTTCCAAGATCGTTAAACCACATAATAGAATAGCTATGCCTTTGCCCAGTGAGGAAGCTTCCAAAGAAAAGCCTCCAGCAAGTTACTGGCACAAAAACTATATGAACTGCAGCGGGAACTGGGCTAGCATAGCAGGCGCTCTGCACCCCAGTCTTCTCACCTCAAGTAACTCCTTCCCAGATCAACTCTCCTGTGAGGTGGCCATTGTTAAGTGACCCAATTTCGAGTCAAGGTCTCTCACACCCTCATCTTACTGACAGAACCAAGTCTTCCAGAATCCTGGCTTCTAAAGGAAAAGGAAATACAGTTTCTACCTTCTCAAGTCTACCAGAGAAAGGGGCTGGATAGGGGTGTGTGAGGTTCATCTATCCACTGTGTTACCACAGACACGTAAATGCACAATTCAAAGACTGAAGTTTAAGAACCACATTGTAAGTGCTAATGTTCTCAAGTGCCCTAGTCAGGATCTTTGACAAGTTTCTGGACTGTAAAAAAGGTAAAAAAACAACAACGCAGGACTGTAACAAATTTCAAGTGGATATCATTATGAGCCTACACATGTCTGCACTTCATTAACTTCATGTCTAGAAGTCCAAGCCCTCCCTGTACTTTACCATGGACTCCTTAACCCAAGGTACACTCCCCTCTCTCCTTTTCCTCATACTACGAGTACCACTACTTGGTCTCATTGTCTAAAAGTTTATTTTCATTTTATTTAGTTTCTTTGTTAATTTGGTCTCTTGATCCCACACAGCAGTGAAAGCATGTGGTGTTTATCTCTCTCAGTCTGACCTATTTCACTAAGGGTCTTTCATTAGGTCACAAGTTATCAGTGTAATTGAAATCACCTTTAACAGGAGAAGGGATTTACTGACTGCACAAAAAAAATTCAAAACCAGAGCTAATTTTGTCACATTGTAGACTTCAAGCTGGGCACCAGGATTCACTCACTCAGTCAGGGTCTCCCTCCATCTCTCAGCAATGTTTCCCACTGTTCCCCTCTTGGGCAGATCTCTCTGCAGTGATGAAATGGCCACCAGCAATCCCTTGTTCATATTCCTAGCAGAGCGGCAACCTCAACAAAAAGCTCCTTTTCTCGAACAGTTTCAGCAGCAGACCTAGAGTGATCTAAGTGGACTATTGAGTCAGGGGCTGAATCCAACATTGCAACCAGGGTCTGCAGGGCTCTGGTGAGCAGTGTCTGAGTGTGCCTGCAGGTCCAGAATGGAAGGCTGGGCATCTCTACCTCAGCAAGTTGCCCTGAGGAGGTGCTTTTCAAAGGAATGAGGATGGATGCTGTGAAGGTAAATGCAGGAACCATCCGCTATACCAGAATTGTGTCTCCTACCTTCTGCTCCACACATTGCCTCTGGGATCTCACCTGCTTGCATGATTTCAGCTACTGCCTTGATTTAGAACTCTTTTCCCTGGGATAATTTACTATTTCCATCTAATGAAATAGAAATTTCAAGTCACTAAAGATATGTTTCAGTTGAAAGGGTTTTTAGAAAGGGATGGGGAGATTTTGCAGAACACGCAAAATGTTTTTATATAATTTAAGGGCAATGTCATCCCCAAGCCCGAAAACTAACCTACCAAATCATACCAGATAGGAAATTTCTATTTTTGAGTAGCAAGGCTGACCTGTACCATAAGTCCTTCCAGCTCAGGCAGAAGTCTTTCCTACTGTGTCCTTGGGTGCCGCCAACCCACACACTTTCTCAGCAGTTTTATTATGCTCCCCTGAAAGACATCTTTTCTCTTTTATGCTCCTTTCCCTGCTCACCACTCTCTCTTTGTCACACTCTCATTTATTTGCCATCTTGATAACCTTGGTTCTCCTCTTGCTTCAATTCTTACCCAGGAAATCTTGACCTCAGGGTGTCTTCTCCTTCTGTCTCAGGTTGGAGTCCCTAAAAACAGAGCCATGGTGAGGATCCTGAGTAAGTGTGTTATTAAAACAAAGCTCTTAGGAGCATCTTATCAGAAAGCAAAGATGAAAGGAGGAAAACTGAGCAGGATGTAGTTCAGGGGAGTTCCCTTGGCCTGATCCTAATTCACCACAATCTGTCTGTCTTCAGCCCAGGGAGCAGGGGCTCTTGTACCCCTCTGCCATCCCTGGAGTGGGGTGTCCTGGGGGACAGCCTGTAGGCAGGCCTGCAGAGGCTCCAGTCACCCACAGCAGAACTTCAGAGAAGATTGTGGGTCTGAGTCATTATTAGCAGCTGCATCTGAGCTGTCTGTGAGGGTGCCCAGGGACCTGGCCAGGCGCCATTAGCATCTGCAGGGATTTCTCTCCTTTTTATTTGCCTTTATTGTTTTCTCTTTTATTTTATTATTTAGGTAGCAAAGATGGAGAAATTGTTCTAATAGCTGGGAAGCTCTGATTTAAGAAAATCCCTGAATCGACATGAGGCAGGGGAGAGGTGGTCATTTAGGAGACATGGAAGCCGGCCATATAGGGATAAAGAAGCCTGAAGCCCAATAAGTAAAGACAGATGCTAGGCTTCCCAGCTGATGCCTGCCTGTGAAGAAGGGTCTTGATCCTGTTCCCTTGCCACCAGGCAGGGCAGACTATCATGAAATCCTGGTGGGACCAGGCTGAAAGGACACCTCAAAGCACATCCTAGGTTAATTGGATTTCCCATTATTTGGAGGGTTGTATTTATTTATTTTTAAACAGGAGTTCATCTTTTTTTTTTTTTTTTTTAAAGATTTATTTATTTGTGCATACAGAACTGGGGTACAGGCCAGAGGACCAGGGCGGCGAGAGGCTTCACCAGAGATAGAGTGGGGAGCAGAACAGTCAGATCGACGAAGTACACTGCTGAGGGGAGCAGCGGGTGGGTCAGGAGAGGTCTGCCACGCCATGCGGTCACCTCCAGGGCAGGCGGGAATCGAACTCATGCGGAAGTGGCTTTAGCTTCTCAGTACAATGCCTTAACCCGCTGCGCCACCATGGAGGGCCCATCTTTTTTTTTTTTTTTTAAACATTTATTTATTTATGCATACAGAACTGATGTATAGGCCAGAGGTGCAGGGGTGGTGAGAGGATTCACCAGAGACAGAGTGGGGAACAGAACAGGCAGATCAGCAAAGTATACTACTGAGGGGGGCAGTAACAAGACAGAAGAGGTCTGCTGTACCGTGTGGGTCACCTTCCTGGCCTGGATCGAACTCACATGAAGTGGCCATGGCCAGCTTTACAGTGCTGCACTCCATCCTACTGTGCTACCAAGGAGGGGCTAGAGGGTTGTATTTAAACTCAGAATTACTCAGATAATTCCAGTTTTCATTTTTATTAGTAATATAATGTAGTCATATTGATTTCTGATTTTTTGAAGGTGAATCTGGGAATTTCTCTGTGTTAGTGTTCACTATTGCAGATCATACTGGAGTCCACTGAGATTTGTGATGTCCAATGTATTGCACTGTTGTGTAACAGCTATTGGGAGACAGGAGCCATATATACTAATTTTTCCTGATATGAAACAGGGAGGATAACTGAAAATTACTGGCCATGGTGCTGGGTTTGATAAAACAGGAGCAATTCTGGGGACATAAGCCTTAGGACTGTAATAAGAACAGAGTTACCCCAACTTTTCCCACCACAACCAGCCTTCATAGAAAATGACTATATTTAAGTGTCAGAAGGGACATGGGTCCAACTACATGGGACTTGGTAGAAAACATCCATTTTCTTATATTATGTGGTACAGTTATGTCAAGGAAATTTGAAATATCAGGAAAGATATTTAATGTGGGCTTTTTTATATGCTTTTTATTGAAGTAGCACTGCATTGTAATGTTATGTAAGCTTCAGGTGTAGATCATTAAAAATCAGCATCTCTGTGATGACCAGTTCACCACTGAAAGTTCAAGTCTATCCTTCATCACATCATTAAATATTGACTTTCTATAGAACTGTTCAATAAAATCTCTTCAGGAACTTGATTGAGAAATCTGAGTTTGCTCTCCTGGACACAGTTTCTCTTTCTCAGGTGTCAATCCCCTCTTACTTGGCCCTACATCCTATTCTTGATAGTCACCATCAAAGAGATAAGGATTCATGCAAATGGGTGATAAAAAATTGAAAATCATTTTGCTAACCCTTCAAACATTTATAGCACTTGAAATTAGGTTTAAAGAGTCTAACAGCTTTTCCTTTGCATTCATGATGGAAATTCTTAGCCTATAGGCAAATGGATTTTGCACTCAATCGGTCTTTTTTTAATCAGTGATTCTGCATTGTGGAAACTCTCTTTTGTTGATCTTGCATGTATTAAAGCAGTTACTCTGAAGACAGTGATTCTGCTGAATAGTCCCTGGGCCTGAAACTGACAGTACCCTAAATGGAAAGACAGAAGTTGGAGCTTGGCTCACCTTGCTCCCCATAGCCTCGGCATCACCCAAGGAAAGGATAATGAAGGAAAGGATAAACAGCTGGGACTATTTCAAGTTAAAGAGCTTCTGTACAGCAAAAAAGACAATACACAAAACAAAGAGACACCCCATTAATTGGGAGAAAATTTTTGCACACAATACTAATGATAAAGGACTGATCACAAATATATACAAAGAGCTGATGAAACTCAACAAAAATAAAGTGAGCAACCTCATCAAAAAATGGGCAAAAGAGCTTTTATCCCCTACTATCTCTTAATCATATGTATGCTTTTAACTTTAGAATATCTCAAAACAGCACACAAAAGACCACTTCCAATTAAATTTGTTTTTCTTGCTCTCAGATAAGCATCCTTTGCCCTATACAACTTTGCCCCAATCCAAGAAGTCCATATTTATCCCTACTCTATGCCAAAGCAAGTTCTCTGTTCAACTCCAAGCTGTGAAGTTTTAATTTTTATAAATGTTCTTTCTTAAGGAAAGGAAGCTGAGTCACCATATCCAAAACCAAACTATGCATACCTTAATTTGCTGAAATTTGGTTAACGATACAAATGCTCCATAAATTAAATCTCATTATCCCCAGTGAGGAAATTGCCTGAAGTGTCCAAGCCAGAATTCAGACTCAGAATGTTTTTCCCACCCTTTACCACCTCAAAAATTTAAGGTAAATCTTTTATATTCTCTGAACTTTAGTTTCCTCATTGCTTCATTTAAGGAGATTGGGTTATTTTGAGATGTTTTCCATGTTAATTCTAAGAAAAGAGAAGAAACAACTGGGACGATTGGAAAGGGGTTGCAGAAAAGGACTAGAGGTCTTGAAATTTTTATCTCACTATTTATGGTTTTACTGATGTGTGTTCCTGTAATTATTTACTATAATCAAGCAGTTTTCCTTGTGGAAGTTAATAATTACCTTCTACAAAATAATATGAATTTTTCTTGTTACTTGAAAGAAATGTAAGCAGCTGCAAAGTGAATAGGCTATTTTAAGGGAGGTGTAACTCTAAATAATTTTTGCAGTCTTCAATTACTTTTTTTTTAAGATTTATTTATTTATGCATACTAAACTGGGGTACAGGCCAGAAGCACAGGGGCAGTGAGAGGATTCAACAGAAACAGAGTGGGGAGCAGAACAGGCAGATTAACGAAGTACACTGTTGAGGGGAGCAGCAGGCGGGTCTGGAGAGGTCTGCTGCACCATGTGGATTGCCTCCTGTGCTGGGGATTGAACTCACACTAAAGCAGCTCATTTGTAGTGCTATGCTTTAACCCACTGTTCCACCAGGGAGGAACCCAGTTCTTATTTTTCAAACATGAAATGGTACTCATTATTCTTCACCTTGAATTTCAAAATAGTATGGATTTGAACCATTAGATACATGAAAACATATTCCCCAAACCAGAATAAAATAAAAAACAACTCTTTAGGAAGACTCCAATTGGTCGTGTATCTAATGGTCGTGTAGATTAACCAGCTTTATGTAGAATTACAAGGAATGGAGATCTTCTGAGTAAAAGATTCAGAAAACCAGATCAGACTCAGAATAATGAACTAGATTTTGAAAAGGCAACTGCCCAAACCAAACAATACTTCTGAATTGTCTACAAGGCATGGAAAGAAATATGGCCTCCCATGGATTTTTCCCACCGTCACACACACACATGCACATACACACACCATCACACCACACCACATACACATCACACACACATGTATCGCACATATATTGCTAATGCATTATACACACATATGCACATCATATCACACATGTGCACACACAAACACGTCACAGCACCAAAATCACAACTATTAGTATAAATTCTAAAATTTGGACAGGCTGGAACTAAATTTCATTCTGGAATAATAATGACTAACAGAACCCACTTTAAATGTAAAGGTGTGTCAAAATTTATTGACTGAATTAAACACAACAGTTAAAATGGCAGTGTTGTATTTCATTTTAAGATGTTTGAGAGAAACAAAAAAGTACTATTAGTTCAAGCTTTTCTTACATTAATTAAAAGAATGACTATCAAAAACAGCAACATGCATGATGATACATAAGCACAGAATGGAATTATGTCAACAAATATACAAAATACCCAAAATAAAATATTTACAAGTTTAAAAATATAAACATTGGTTCATCTATCCCATTACACCATTGGAGTAGAGAAGGAAGAAAAGACCCTATTGCTATTTAGAATCCTTTTTTAAAACAAGTTTTAAAAACATAGAGTAGTTCTAGGAGTCACTTTTTGAAGTCTTAGGGGAGTTTAACATTCTATTACAAAAATAATATCTATAAACCTACTAATAATTTTCCTCTTGTGCACAAAAATAATACAGCCAAAAAGCCTGTCTTTAAAGACATGCCTGACTTTCAGGAAAACTAATTATAGAAATGGAGTTTTTCATTTGGATCTTCGTCATTATTTTTAAATAAACTACAACTCCCTATATAACACTGAACTATTTCATATAAATAATTTGGACAAAATCTGATATTAACAACAAGCCTGATAGCTAGAATCAAGTAAAAATAACAGGAATTTACTTTGCCTTTAGCAACAAATAATTTTCCCTGATACTTTTGATAAAACTATCACTCACAGATCCTCCATGTTCATTTGAATTTATCCTGAAAGCAACAGAAATGTGAAATTTTACTTTATTAGGGTTTCTCCTTCTCTATTTAGAAGTTCCTGTGCAGTGGGTGTATAAACAATGCAGTCATTTGAGAAGGTTCACTGATTCCTTCGGACTGCAGGGGTGACTTCATGATACATTGGCAAGTACTGACTATGTGTCCTTGCCATGTCCCTCTGTGATGTGCATTAGTTTAGTAAATGTGCAGGTAGGTATCTGAGAAAGTTTAATAAATCTCCAGTAATCAGTAATTTGGTGAATTTTTACTTAAAATGTATCTTTGCTCAATCTTTCTACTACTCTACTCAATTATGGAATAATTCCCAAACATTACCCCAGCTTACCCCAGAATGACCACTGTTATTGAAGTGTTCAACTGCATGTCATTAAAATAAGGTCAATGCATTATTGCAAGTGGAGGCATCCATCTGTTAGTAAAATAACCTTATTAATTGTGACACTGGCATTTTAAAATCAGAATGGAAGAAAACTCAGATTGCAACCTCAGATTCACTATGAAATTACTTTTGGTTTTATTATCGACAAGGCAATCATCTGATTATAAAATCTGTATGTAGACCTGCTAGTGTGTAACTCTAAAACTACTGGTGAGTGTGGTCCAAAAGTTTGACTGATTCAAGTGATTAAAAAATGAACAAAACAACCTGTTAGACTCTGAGATCTACCTTTTAGACTTGCATATATAAAAGCTATCAAGTTTTTTTTTTTTTTAAAGAAAAAACAAGTTCACCTTTAAGTAAAATATTCATCATTTTAATGGTGTCCACAATCATAAAAATTCTGGTTTGGCTCTTGCAGCTCAAAACTTTGATTAATTTCTTAAAATCAATAATACACTGAATCATATGGCTAAAAAGACTTATAATCAAAGCATGAGCTATAGAGTTAGATTCTAGTTCAATTCTGTTTATTACTAATTAAATGAGGGATTTGGAAAAAGATATTTCACCTTCGTGAGCATGATTTTCTGCCTCTGTGGATGGAGTCAGCACACACCTTTCATGGTCTCTGTGAAAAATGGAGCTAACAGTGTAAAGAAAGCACAGAGCATGATTCTGGCACACAGTAAGCACAGTGTTTGCTAGTTATTTTACTAAATAGAAAATACTCAAATGCACGAACTACTTGTAATTGTTCAGTAAGCATTAGTTGAAGGAATTAATAAATAAAAATATAAATAAATCAGGAATCACTGGGCATAGGCAGGACATAGGAATGCACCTCCTTCCAAAGAGTCAGGAGCTCATCTCTGAGGTTCAGAACTGTAATAAGGTGAGGAATCGCTCAGCTAGCTACCGTTTAAACAAACAACACAACACCCAGAAGCAGCCTAGACAGGGCTTAAGGTAAGAAAACAACAAGTGAAACGTGCTTAGGATGACTGAAATCTTATCAAGGGAGAAGTGTTACCATGACAACATAGCGCTTTCTGTCTGTACTTTTGATGTTAAGCCCAAGAAGGAGAGGATACCTCCAAAGGAAAACGTAGTGTCTGCCTATTAACTGTACAACAGTGGCAGGTTTCCCTGTAGGAGAGACAGCACCATTGTCTTGGACACAAAACCAATTTTCATCCTCGTGGACATGGGTTCGTAGTTCTTCTATTAGTTGGCAATGATATTAAGCAGATCTTAGCTCTTGTAATGTTGTAGGTCACTACAGAGTTTATATCCCAGGACCAGAGATGATAGAGACAGAGAGCACAAGAAAGAAAGAAAGAAAGAGAAAAAGAAAGAAAGAAAGAAAGAAAGAAAGAAAGAAAGAAAGAAAGAAAGAAAGAAAGAAAGAAAG
>NW_004567111.1:39075028-39099113 GCF_000260355.1 Condylura cristata
AGAAAGAAAGAAAGAAAGAAAGAAAGAAAGAAAGAAAGAAAGAAAGAAAGAAAGAAAGAAAGAAAGAAAGAAAAAGGAAGCACTGAATGTCATATTAAGTATTTACTACCAATCCACATTACTGTTACAAGGATAAGTGGCTATTTGTAAAGCTCCTAGCAATGACTGGCACTTAGTAAGTGCTCCAAATATGTTAATCATTATTAGATTGACTATTATTATTAGCTGTAATTTGTGTAATGTAATCCATACCACCCTTCTTTAACTTCACCTCCTTCTAATCTACTTCCACAAACTGAAGAAACATGTACCAAAAAAAAATTAAATAGCATAAAATAAAGGTGTGTTTAATGAATATTAAGAAAGTCCAGTATAGTATAGCTATGAGTTCCAAACTGAATGAATTTTATTAAGTGTTAAATACAGAATATGCCCCACAAAGATGGATTGTGTTGAATTAAAGTAAATAGTAGTGATAAAATGTGCCCAATCTCAGTTCTGGAGACTCACTAATCTGACCTTCCATTCTCAGTTCTAGAAGGAACTCCTTTCCATAATCATGAAGCTATCATTCTGAAACCCTCCTTAAAACATTATCTGCAGTGAGATAACATTCCTTGCAAGTGGCTATTGTTGCAACAAACTGTCACCTTTTATCCATTATCACAGTGGAAGCAACCCACAACAGATCTCAGAAAATCCTTAGAGTAGGACAGGGTCATGGAATTAGTGACTCCCTTGGTGAGAAGCCAAAGACTCACATCAGCCTAACAATGATACAGCTGTTGTAATTTATCAAATAAATGCTCGTTTCTTGTATCCCCACTAAAGCTTCTTCAGCTATCAGTCTGCCATCCTAACCATTAGTGTTACATTACTTTATAAATATTTTTGGATAATGAATCAAAAATTCATAAGGCTGAGTTTACACAAATAAGAACTATGTGCTCATCCCTCTCTCTGCCTGGAGAAGGGGAAGGGAGCCAGGCTGGGCTGAGATAGTGGGGATTCTCCTTACAGCTCATTCAGATACCTTTAATTGGCCATCTTCAGTGGGGAGAAGGGGCAATTGTGAAGCCTTCTTCCTCCTGTTTCAGAGTATATAATTCTTTAGTGAATTCATAAATGATAAGGGGAGAAGATATATGTGAATGTACTAGACCTGTCTCAGTAGAAGTCAAGCAGAGGGCCCAAAACCAGAGAGTACAGTCAGGAGAGAAATCTAGAATGACTGTGGAAGGAATAGAGTCCTACCAAGCAAATGTCAAAACGTGCTAACATCATGAGAAATGAATACTTGCCTCTGAGGTACTAAGTAAACATGATGCAAACAAAGGGAGAGGATAGGAAGCTACAGGCACCAGGCTCTTTATACAAAGTGAGTGGTAAAGAGCCTCCAAATAGTAATATGACAGAACAGAAATAATGAAAACCCAGAAAGTCAGTCAAAGAAGTCTTTCTATCATGATAACTATGTAAGCAAGGGGATATCTAGGTACTCATTTAAATGCAAATGTTTAAAAGCTACTTCTGACATTAATGAGAAAAATCCTTGAAACTCAGTAGTAAGTAATTTTCATATATATTAAATACTTTATTACTTAAATAGGCAGATAATTGTGTACTTACATTTTAAGGAAGGCCTTAATGTTTTATATTCCACTATTATTATCAGGTAAAATAATAAAAATCTATTTTCTCTTGTGGTTGTGCTAATGGAACAATAAAAGCATCATTTGCCATTAGTGCTAAAGCAGAGTGGTTCAAGTAATATTGTCTCTATAATATAGATATTAGAGTCAGGATGTCTTTGTGCAGAGCTATTAAAATGGCTGATAAATTCCGGGCCAACAATTAATTTGACTTTTCCCCCTCTAATTTGGCCAGCTCATTGACTAAAGGGATTTAATCAACCAAGCATCTCAATCATATATGGACAGGAAAGGGGTCATCAAATCATATCCACTCCTTCCCTTAAAAAAGAGCAAATATGGCCAAATCAGATAATGTATTATTATTAGAAAGTAAATATATTAAAGTTATAAAAATCAATCTCCATGAACACGAATGAGAGAAATCCTTGGCTCAAAAATTCAGCTATTATGTACAGTTAAAAAGGTTAAGATAAACTCTGCCTGCTTTGGCCCTGAATCTTCATAAAGTGATTGAGGCCATTTAATTCATTGTCTAGATCCTTCACTTGATTGGTGTGAGTGGAATTCTTTAAAGACAAGAGCAGAAAAACAAGAAAAGTATATGGAAAAAATACTTAAAAATTATAAATCGTATATTTTATAAGATTTTAAATGACAGACGAAGGAAAATTAAGGTAAACTTTGCTGACATTTTCCTTTACTTATAAAAAGAATCACAGCATAGTAGTATAAATGCAGAAATAAGTTTCCAAATTCTGAAAGCAAAATTAGTTTGTTCCAGTGCTTACAAAATAGATAATTAGATTGCCTTTACTATTACAATAGTAGTCTCATCAGTAAGTCAGGTATTCTTAATTTTCTGTACAATTAAACAAATATAACTTTGTCATGAATTCATGCAGAGGAGAATATAACCCTTGCCAAAAAAAAAAATGCACAAGAAGAAAATAAAGATCCTTTGTTTTACACATAGAAAAAAAAATATGTTCTTTCCATTCCCTAGTGAGAAACTAGTATATTTTAAGTGTAAATAGTACTATCAGTATTAAATTAAATTTAAATCCCTTTCTGGAGACAGCAATAATTTCTAAAATACATTTAGTTTACAGTAGACGCCTTTGTTAGTTTGTGCACAGTTGAGTCATGAGCACGTGTGTGAGTTGCTTTATGAATCCTGGTGGTGTATTCAGAGTGCTTAAGGCAATCTCTGAATATAGGAGCTCAAACATTTGTAAATATAAAAAGATTAAATATTAAAACATTATTTTGAAGGAGCATTAAGGATCTGACATACTGCAGTAAAGACCAGTACTCTGGCTAATGAAGACTTGAGAATCGCTACCTCCTCTTCTAATTGAAAATTCATAACCACCTGCTTTGTGCTACTGCCTCAAACTTGTTTTCCTTTGATGTCCATTTATTTAGTTACTTTCCTCCAATTATTAATATGGTTTCTCATATACGTAATCTTTCTTTTATAAAATTGAAAACAAACTTAGGAGCATGTAATATCAGTTCATTACTTAAGCAATCTCTCTGGAAGATAAATTATACAGAAGTGTTTACATCATTTACATATGTGTAGCTTTACTTGAAAATCTTTACTCTTCTTGATACCATGAATCATCTCTGGTAAAAGCTCTGGTCTTGTGATCAAATACACTGTAGTGCATTTCAAAAAGGATATTATATAACCATTAGATGCTAATAGCTTTGTAGTAAATGTTTCCATGTGTCCTTCAAACTATCTAAATTTATGGTTACCCTTTCTGTGTAATCTGAAATAAATGTTTCATCTAAAACAATAGATAATATAGATATTAAAAACTTCATTTGAAAATTTTAGCATAAAGGGTTTATGATACTTAGGCTTACCAGTGTCATATTCTGAACATACTCATCTCAGTCATAAACCCATAAACAAAAGTCAAATGACATGAAAAATTGTATTTTTCTTTTTATTTATGTGTTCCTCATTTTGAAATGAGGAATGATTGAATCCAAAATTTTTGTAGCCAAGATAAAACCTCTATAAACCAGGGTTTGGGATGAGAAGCAAATAGATTCTTACCTAAGACAAGGCAGAACCATTCCTCTGGGACATCAACACAATGGACTTTTTTTTTTTTTTTTTGCACTGAATGCCAGAGAACCCATATAAAATAAAGACAGAATTGCTTCAGTTTGCAGCACATGAAAGAACACCAATGGTTTGAGGACAATCGTCATACCTAGTTATAAAACCAGATTTTAAACTCGAAGTTACTGACAGATTATAAAATGTTAACAGCTGGATAAACTGTAAAATATGCATTATCTACACAAGAAAAGGTTACAGTTTATAAATACTAAAATACTGTGCCTGTTGGCTGTTAGAGAAATCTTTCCCAGATCCTGATTTCTGCACTGGGTGGGGAAAGAAAAAGGAAAAACCTGCTCTGCTGAGCCTTGTATTTATTCCCAAACAAATGATGTAAACCAACCAAAGCAGAAACTCGCCTGTATTGTCCTGGTGGTAGACATTTACCTATTCCCATACTTAACAAATGAGAGTAGGCAAGAATTCTTCCACTCAGCGATTCCCCTCTTCTTACAAATACCTGGCTCTTTCAGCTTTGTAGGTGTTTTCCAAACAGTGATACAGCATAGGGTCTTTTTTTTTTTTCCTGGAAAGAAAAAGGAAAAGAAGGAAGGAAAGAAAAGTGTCAATGAAGAGGATTCCTCTGGTTCTCTCCGATATTCCTCCAGGGCCTCTAGGTCCTGGCACATCCAAATATAGCAAGATGCTTACTTCTGTTTGGTTAGTTTCTGTTTTCTGCAAAGGCAAGTAAAGGTGACTTCCAAATGTTCAGTGCATTAAAGAAAAGAGAAAGAAAACAGATTTTTAAAAGGAAAAAAAAAGTGCTTGCAAATAATTCTCAGGGATTTATCTTGGGAGGTGAATCCCTGGTGTAGCATCCCCTTGTCTCCTGTACCCTGCCCCTGCTCGCACCTCAGTCCAGGCTCTAAAAGCCTGTTTTTAGGGGGAGTGTAACTTATTTTAGTGGTTTCCAGGGAAAGTTGTATTCCTTGGCACGTGGTCCTTGGCCTCAGAGACCTCACAACTTTTTGGCACTGTCATGGCAAGCAGCTGCCCTAAGGGTGGTGCCAGCCAAGCCCCGGTTGCTCACCCGTCGAACCAGCACTTTGGAAACAGGGATTTTTGTTCTGGGCATCTCACTCCTGGCTGGTTGCTGGGGGGCTACAGGATGGCTAGCTGGAAGGTTTGCAAGATGTTTGATACTTATAGGTATTTTAGAGTCCTTCAGCAAACTGCCTGGGGTTCTCAGAGGACAGGTGATGGTGACTGGAGATACGGGCTTTAGCCGGGACAGGGAGGACGTCTCCTCGCTGGCTGGAGGGGCTGCTGGGCACGCATCAGGATCAGCGTAGAGGTCGTAGAGAGCATCGCCGCTGTAGCTATCCCGGGGGATGGAGGCCTTTTTACTGCCGCTCGTACCCTCTTCCTCTGGGCCTGGAGTGGTGGAATCCCAGTATCCCTCGTCACTGTTGGGGACCCCTTCCTGCTGCTCCTCTGGGTGCTTGGGCTCCTCCTTCGCCTGGAGCTCAACGGGAATACGGTTGAGCCTCCTGCACTTCACCGAGGATTTGTCTTTTGCTGCTTCCACACTCCTGGCGTCTTTGGAGGTGTCGGGTACCACCTTCGTTTCCAGGGCTGCTGCTGCTTTACCCTCTCGCTCTTGGGGCCTTTGTCCTTGGTCTTCGGTCTGGGAAAGCATGTCCCAGAATTCCTGGAGATAGGTGTCATCCACCTCATCGGGGCTTGCCATCTCCTCCCCTCCTCCTTGGTAGGCCACCACCGTGGGGTTCTTTTTAGAAAGAACTGGTTTTCCTGGCCCGGGGGCATGCTTGTCACAGCTGGGACCTGCCTCCTCCTCTTGGTCTGCAATAATATCTCCACAGCCTGTAAGAGAGTCAAAGCTTTTCAGTGAAGTCACGTCAGAAAACATCAAACAAATACGATCAGCCGATGGGTCTGAGGGTGGATCAACAGAGGAAAGGTCTGGGACGGCAGACGCTCGGCCACTGCCACATTCCGAGTCCACAAGGGGGACAGTCTTTATCGGAACGTCACCTGTCCTGGAAGCATCCTCCGCCGTCTGGACCTCCCCAGCACCCAGCTCGGAGGGTGCCCAGGGCTTCTCCGCGCACAGATGCCCCGCGGCGTCCTCTCCCCGGGCGCTTTTGGCTTTAGGGAACCCGGGGCTCTGGGCCTCTCGGCAGTTCCGCACTTCTGCGCTATCCGCGGAGGCCAGCACCGGCTCTCGCGCTCCGAGCTCACCTGCAGAGTCTCGCTGGGGGTCCTTACTGGGGTCCTCCGGCTCACACGCGGGTCTGGGCGTTTCCTCCTTGACGCACTCCAAGCTGGCAGTGAGCGACCCGGGCAGAATGAGGCTCCCCGGGCCCCCCGAGCGCTCGTCCTTCTCCCCCTCCTTGCCCCGCTTGTCCTTCTTATGCCAGCGCATACTGCTGAAGAGCCCTTTCAGTCCTCTCTTTTGTTTGCCGCCCGCCTTGGTTGCATCTGCCTGATCTCCTTTGCCATTTTCGGATCTCCCATTCTTTTTCAAAAGAGAGAAGAAGCTGTGTGACTTAGCCACAGAGCTGTTGGCCAGCGAGGCCACGCTGGTCACGGCAGGTCTGGGGGGACCGGGGTTCGGCCGACCCCCATTCTGACCACCCCCGCCGCCGCCACTGTCGCCCCCTCCGCGCGGCTCCTCCTTTTTGCTGCTCTCCAGCACCACCACCTCAGCTAATCCGTCGTGGGTCCTGCTTCTCACCATTCCCGTCGGACCCGAGCCTTTCCCATCCCCTTTGTTTTTGACCCCAAATATGCTGGGCATGGTGCCACCTGATTTCCTCTTCTTGAATAATTTGAAAGCAGCTTTATTAATCTTCCCCGACGGCGGTTCCGCGGCCGGAGTGTCGGCAGCACAATCACAATGCAAGTCCATGTCTGCCGCGATGGTCCCGGCCCTGGCCGCCTCCTTCCTCCTGCAGACCCCCGCGGACGCGCGGACGCCGCCGCCGCCGCCGCCGCGCTCGCTGACAGCCTCGCCACCGCCACTGCTCCCGCTGGTCTCCATGGAAACCGAGCAGGATAAGCAGCTTTCGTCAGCCGTGGGCTCGCGCCAGGCCACTGTCATCCGTATTCTAAATCAACCTGAGCTGCTCTTGCGGCTGCTG
This sequence comes from Condylura cristata, assembly GCF_000260355.1. Classification (NCBI taxonomy): domain Eukaryota; kingdom Metazoa; phylum Chordata; class Mammalia; order Eulipotyphla; family Talpidae; genus Condylura; species Condylura cristata. The sequence continues at coordinate 39,081,928 of NW_004567111.1, forward strand.
TTGCTGCTACTGCAGCAGCAGCAGAAAGAACACACATAAAAGACCATCTCCACTCCCGCCAAGGGCTTATATAATACCTTAACCCACTTCGGATCCTGCTTGGCTTTGTGCTGCAGGATTTGGGGGGGGGGGGTTTGAGGGGAAGGGAGCGTTTGTGTCAGGAGCAGGCAATAGAGCCTTGAGCTGACTGTAGAAATTATAGTCGCAATTATGAAATTCGAATTTCCTTCCGTTTTACCCACCTTCAGATACCTCTTCTAGACTTGATTTTCCAGAAGCTCAATCATGGATAGCAAAATGTTCCCACCCGAAATGGACAAAGTCCTTAAATTCATTCCAACACAAAATATTTTCTCCTATCCTTAATAAACTTCGTGCATCTCCACTCCTTCAAGCCCTTCATGGACTTCCATATCATTTGGGTATCAAACCCAGCATGCCCACAGTATGTCTGTTCTTATCTGTATCTTGCCCTTGAAAAAGCACCTTGTCCAGGTGGATGCCCAGACCTTCCACTGCCCTTCTGATTCTCATCACAAAAACAACTATCTATCAAATACCAATATCAACTTTGCAACGAACTGGAACCGTTGGGGGTGGGTAGCGGCAGTTCATTGGTCCTTTGGGGCAATGGTAGTTTTTACCTCAGGTGTTTTGACACTGATACTACCATCAGAGAAACTACTGCCTACACACACTGAGAGGGTGAATGATAGTTTAAGAATCTTATGTCCATGCCACAGGTGGGCCTCGGAGTCCAGGGTCAGTTTTCTCCTTTTCCTGCAGAAGGACACAGGTTTTACTCCTGCACTTGCTGCTGCCACCTCACCTTCAACATCTCCACACCCAGGGCTGGCTATAGTCCGGTTCCCCTGTGGGGCAGGTTAGAAACTGCCAGGGGCCCTCGGCACCAGGACACAGCAGCAGCTTTGACCCACTTAATCTGAGGAAAACAAAACCTCACCCCAGGGAACAATCCAATCTGGGATCTTTTCTGTGCTTGAGCTTCCAAGGTGACTGCTAATACTGGAACCTCAGCACTTGGTTTCATTTCCCTGGCTTGAGGGTACAAAGACAAAAACAGATGAAATTTGGAGGAAAAAACATATAATTTATACCTTTTAAATATTATAAAATAGCATTCATCATGCTTATTGTCATTTATGATTTATACTTTAATAACATTTCACATATAGACCAACCTTTTCAGTAATCATCTTAGGCATCACTTTTTTGAGTGCATTAGAACCAGATACCTCAATCCACATCCATTGAAGTTGGAGTTTTGCTAATAACATGAACTAGCCATTGCAACTTCTATAGTATGATGCACGCTTTGAATTTAGGGAGTTACTTGTATAGTTCCCCTTTTCTGTTGATTGTTATCAAGAACTCTGTTTTGTAAAATTGTTAAGGGGAAGGATGTCCTAAAGGAACAGAGTCTTGTGGACTCCATCCCCTACTCCCGATTTCTGGACTCTACCTCCCTACTCCAGTGACTGGAAACTACAACTCCCAGCAGTACCAGGGAGAGAACTGCGAGGACCCAAGGGCGGAGCTAAGCAGAATTCTGGGACATTGGGGGATAAATAGGGCAACATTTTCTACAGCGCGCTCTCCCTCTGAAACGGCACTCTGGACTCCGTGACTCCAAGCTTTCAGTTAGCTTGCTAGAGCTCCATGTCAGCAAAGCGGGTAAGATATTCTAGTTACTTTGTATCCCTCTCTCTTTCGCTGGGTTGTTTCCTTTCCTTTTCCCTTTTGTAAATAAACTCGTACTGACCCTTTTGCGTTTGCCTACAGTACAAGTGAATTTTAAGCGTGCGGGTGAGGCCCCACAGACAGTCGGCCCAGTTCACACTGGGGTGCTCTGTAACAAAGTGACATCAGTGAGTTGAGATTCAGGAGAGGTTTTCCTTTCTAGCATTTGAATCCCATCAACTCTTGCTCACTAAAAGTGGACATCCCTCACCCTCAGTCCTCCTCCAACATCACCCCCCAGAAGACTGTAAAACTAAGACCAAAGAGAGGCTTTAGCCTATTCTGACAGCTTGCCATCATGACCACTGCCAGATGAATCAAGCTCATAGCCTTGAATGATAACTGGTGAGAAGAATGATTAAGAGGAACTCATTTGCTATTTCTTTACAACCTTTCGGAGGACAACTGAAAATATTTCTGCATTCTTTTACACACACGCCATACAATTGCATCTGAAGCCAGCGTGTGCGGTTACGATGATTATAGCTGCTGTTGCTGCTTTTTACTCTGGTAATCCTTAAACCATCGAAAGGGAATTCGTTGACAAGCCCTCATATAAGTAAATGGAGAGAAGCAAGTTTTTATTGAGAGAGTAAAGGAAAGTTTATTTAGAAGAGCAAAAGCAAGGACTCCAAGGCAGTGATGCCAACGAGGGGCAGAAGAAGCCCCAAGGGCTGTGCATAGGGAATAGTTACACCTTTTTCTCTGTCCTAAGATGTCATCATCCTACTTTGTGTTTGGTTCTTTCTCTTAGTGGCCAGATATGCTCCAGGCAGATATGCCCATTTTCCAGCTTCTATCTTAGCGTTTACTACTCCGTCCAAGGTCTCCTAAAATTTACTGCCCCCAGTAGCCTTAAAATTTTGGCCTTGGGGCCCTCCCTGGTGGTGCAGCCCTTCGGGACACAGCACTGCAAGCTAGCTGCAGCTGCTTCAGTGCAAGTTCAATCCCAGCCCGGAGGTGACCCACAAGGCGTGGCAGACCTCTCCTGACCCACCCGCTGCCCCCTTCAGCAGTTTACTTCATCAGTCTGCCTGTCCTGCTTCATCAGTCTGTCTGTCTTTGGTGAAGCCTCTCACCAACCACAACTCTGGCCTGTACTCCAGTTCTGTAAGCATAAATAAATGCATCTTTAAAAAGAAAAATTTACTGTCCCCACTAGCCCTCCTGGATCTCTGACCTCATCTCTGGGATATGGTTTGGTCAGCACCTCTTCTTAGGTAATTTACTGTCTCTATCTCAGAAATCTCCTTAATTCTCCTGAAGTCCCTGTCAGTACTGTCCCTGAAGCTGCCTAATTAACCCTACTTAGCCCTGCAACACACTTAAATATCTGGGTTATAACATAATTGTGTCAATCCAAGAATCTGTGCCTGGAATCAGGGAGAAATGAAGTAGCTTGAAAAGAAATCTCCCCTTTTCACTCCCTGAGACTTTGTGGAAAGAAGGTAGACTTGCTGATCCCCCAGTATTTATATAACTTACTTGAGACTCCCCACCTTCCAAAAAATGTGTTGAGGACTTTGGGATGGAGAGCAGAACTTTGGGACCCAGATACTCACAGAGAAAGAGGTGAATCAGAGATGAAGTAGTCATTCTGGAGGTGAGGCCCACCCATTGGGCTCAAGTAGAAGAAAGTGAGGGAACCCAGACTCTGGAGGCAAGGTGAGCTTTAGAAGCTGTTGTATGAACAAGGGCCCTCAAATATTCTTCAACTGGGATCCTTGTTACAGGACTCTGAAAAAGGAAAATGAGGCTAATAGTTTAGAAGGGACTTTTTCAGAAGAAGCCTTTCACCCAAGACCTAGGAACCTACAGGAGAGGGGGTTGGTTGCAGTCCCAAGGGAACTGTGGTGACAGGCTGGGGACAAAGGCCTTCATTTTAAAGTCTTACAAGGATTTCTCACTCCTTAAGAGGCTTTTCACAGCCAAGCCTGGGGGAAGCAAATAATGCATTTGCACAAAATGGTGACTCTTTACCTTGAAAAATCCAGGGAAGGTTGATTTTTCCAGATGCACCCATATTTGGTTCTGGGTTCTTTTTTCATATTTTCTTCTCTCTCTGGCCCTAATTTAAAGAACTTATATAGAAAATTAGAATGGAAAAGAACAGAGAAAGGAACTTCGGGGAAACATTTCAGGAAAAGTCTGCTACAAAATGATGGTACACTACACAAATGAAAACAGCAAGAGAAGACATGTGTGCTTCTCTCTTTTTGGCTCGAGGGAGCATTTGTCGTTCAGTTAAGGCTCCTCTAGCTGGGTAGCATGTCTCTCTGGAGGAGGGTAATCAAACCAAGAATAAAAAAAACACAGGAGGAGTGGGGAATAGGATCAAAAACGGGGGGGTGGGGGGAGAAGGGAGGGAAATGCATGGGACTATGGTGGTGGCACACGGGTGATTGGTGATGGGAAACCCGCGGGGATTACAATCGAGATGGAAAAAAAAATGTGCAAAATGATGTAAAAATAAACTTTTGTAATAATTAAAAAATAATAAAATAATAAAATAAAATAAAAAAGAATTAAAAATAGAAAACACACACACAAAAGAAACACAGGAGGAATCATTTGAGACCTTATCATCAACATCATCAGTTCTTACTTCAGGGTGTTTTCTAACCAGTCTATCCCCAGTGTTAGTCCTAAGCTTCCTCAGTAGAATTGCCTTTCTTAGGGGAACTATTTCAGAGCAAGGAAAGGAGCACCCTGAAACCCCTAAACCTGCCCACTCTAAATAGGTTCTTTTACCCACTGCATCAAAACAACACATAGAAGTCCTTAATGGAAAGGAACTTTAATAAAATTATTATGCAACAAAGAAAAGACAAAGAATATAGAAGAATATATTCTTCAAATCCAGCATGTGAAGTTACCCATCCCCTCATGGGTAAATATGTAAATATCCAGCCAAACAGGGCTGGCCTAAAGCAGGGCCTCTGGGGCCTGAAAGCCTGCAGAAGTCTAAAGCACCTTCTTTTTTTTTTTTTTTAAGATTTATTTATTTATTCATACAGAACTTGGGCACAAGCCAGAGGTGTAGGAGTGGTAAGAGGCTTCACCAGAGAAAGAGTGGGGAGCAGAACAGGCAGGCTGGCCATGTACACTGCTGAGGGGAGCAGTGGGCAAGACAGGAGAGGTCTGCTGTGGCATGTGGTCACTTCCAGGGCAGGGGATCGAACTTGCACTGAAGTGGCTGCAGGCAGCTTGAGGTGCTGCACCCTAACCCGCTGCACTACCAAGGAGGGCCCTAAAGCACCTCCTTATAGAGACCCATAGAAAAGAGTCAGAAACAGCCAGAGTAGTCTCCAAGGAAAAGTGCAAAATCAAAATCAAATCAAATCTGCCATTGTTAAGCTCCCCTCAGGTCTCTCACCCACATCTGTTTCAACAAGTCCAGGGCCATGAAGCAAGCATAATTTCTTCAAAGTTCTCTCTGTTTCATGAACTTCCTTCAGGTCTCTTCGCCCTCTACCCTTCTTTCTCCTTTCTGTTTACTTCTTTGCTTCTCTCATCCCTGCTGAGCTCCACCCACCCTTGCGTAGAGCAAGTAACCTGGAACCTTCCCTTTGCCTGGGGACCTCCTTTTACTGAATATAAAGTGGAAAGCTTTGTGTAGGGAACTGCAGGGGTGTGGAGTGTGGCCCTGTCCTGAAATTCCTCAGGCAAGGCAATTTCATTTAAATTTTCCCTGTGTTTGCCTTAAAGGTACCCTGGGTCATTAAAGGGATATTGAATCAAAGAGATTTGGAAATGAATGAAATGGGGGTTTAGGGTGGAAGTGGATCTTTAAGGGTTAATGCTTAATCAATGAAGTTTTGAAATTGATACTTGAATTGAAACTAGCACCTCCCATCTCCCACCTCCATCCTCCGTTGTGAACTCCAGCTGGTTCACTGCCTGCTCAGGAATTCAATCCAATTGAATTCCTGCTCCTTGTTTGTCTCTACCCTCCACCCTCTAACTTATGGAAGCTTTCCAAGGGAAGCTTTAGAAACAAGTCTATGATGTACATGAAGACACTCAAAGGCCCTCCAGCCCCAGGTCCTTGTTATGAAGGCCATCAGGAAGAGCTCCAGTTTTTCAGACCTTACCCTGCGTCATATCTGTCCATATATCAAGGTCTGATCTTGCCCTCTGGGGTTGTCCTGGGCCTCATACAAGCTGAGATCATAAGTAAAGTGCACCATCACCAGGAGAGAAGCATGACTCTCACATGTATCCATACAGGCTGCATGGCATGGAGGTCAATACCCATGGCATTCCCTTGGTTGGGGAAGTTGAGACTACAGGCCAGTCAGCTAGATGAGGACTAGAGGGATCTGGACACGGTAAGCAAGCCCTGAGCCGCATTGAACTTTTAATGTTTTCTTTTGCAGGTTTTGTTTCTTGAACATTAGATTTCACCAGGGTTTAATAGCTACTCTGGGTATATGCTTATGCAGAGGAAGTTGGTTTCTAATTAGTAACATGCAATGTAAAAAGCCCAGTACAAATTTTGCCCACTAACCTTGGTATACCACTGAGGTTGCTGGGGGGAAGAGCTTATCTCAAAGGACATGGAATACCATGCTTGCTCTTGAGGGAGGTGCTCTGGACTGACATTATCACTCATAAAATGTTACCTTTACTCCACCTCTCTCTGCCTGCATCCTAGTGCAAGGAGATAATCAACAACCGAGAGCAAATAATAGCAAAAATAAGCACTTCTCATTAATGCTAGTGGATCCTGGGCCTACAGGCTGTACTGCAGCTGGCATCACTGGCATTTGGGCATTCTCCATGGCTTCTCCTAGCTTTTGGTTACTGCTGGCAATCACTGGCATCCCTCTCTTTAGATATGTTATTCAAACACTGCTTTCCATTTTCACATGATGGTCTGTCCCATGTGTCTGTCTTTTCTTTCAAGGACATTGGTCATATTGGACTAAGGGCTGGCCCTTCTCCATGTTCATTCAAATTTTATTTTCAGCTGTCAAGACCATATGTTCAAATAAGGTCACATTTGTAGGTACCTGGAGTTAGGACTTCAACATATCGTTTGGAGGACACGATTCAACCCACAGGCATTATTGTCAGCAATGTTGGCTTTATTCTTCCTTCAACACCATCATCAGTGTGCTTGCCATGGGCACTAATGTCCTTGGACTTATGTTGGCGGGTTCAAACTGGGTGTGAAGACTCCCACATATAGACCTTTGGCAGATTTCAAGGTCATGGATGGCCCTTCTGGGGTTGCCAACACTGATGAGACAGTAGCACCTGGCAGGCAGAATAAACAAGAGGGAAAATAATGGTGGCCAAGAAGACTAGATCTTGGCATACATATATAAGGCCCCTGGGGTCTCTCCCAATTATCCAGGAGGAATTTAAAAGGAATATCAGGGTTTACATAGAATGGATAAGACAGTATAAGAGCAACACTTTGGAATGATACAATTCCCTACATGTAAGTCAGAGTGGCCTGAGAAGCATATTACATGGTAGCCACTTACTCTCCTCCTTCCAATAATTAATTCCCCTTTTCTCCTGATCTGCTACTTAGCTAGAGACCTGCTTAGAAAATAGTCTACTTTAGATTGCTGAGTATGGTGAGATCTCTTCAAGCTGTTGGCACTAAGGTGGGTGCAATGAAGCAAAAAAAAAAAAAAAAAAAAAAAAGGAGAGGGTGGGGGGAAAGAATGAGGTCAGATATCAGAGGGCATGTGGACAGAATGCCTGGGCTTTAGCATGGCTGAATGCACAACAGGGAGCAGCCAAACTCAGCGGTGGGGATCATCTAATCCTAGCAGGAGTGCAAACTAGAAGCAGAGTCCAAGATGAGAGTCTACAGGTGTTAAGGAAGAGACAAAGCACAGGAATTCAAGAAAGTGGGCCTGCAAGGGGCTGCAAGCAGTGGCCTTAAGCCCAAGTCCTACCACCTCAGGTATACTTCATCTTAGAGAAACTCTGCTATGTGTGTTTTTCCACAGGAGGGGAATCACATGCTCCAGCAAATCAGCAGATAAACAGTATGTTCTACCCACTCCCTGTGCAGCTAAGGTAGCCCCTCTACCCAGGTTTTTCATTCCCACTGGTCTCTGGCCATGTGACAAGCTGTCCTCTGCCTCAGCATCCCCGGATGGCAACCATGAGCCATGCTAGGACCCAGGGAACTTTCTCAGCTACTCCATTCTCAGAGATATGAGAAAGTTCCTTCTCTGTCACTTTGCTTCTGCCCCTACCCCATGTTGTAATGTCCCCTCCCCTACCCACCAGGACAGCTCTAGGGACACACATGAGGACTCCAGAAAGAGAGCAGGGTCTTTTTTCACTCTCAGTTCCCTAAATTTATGGGAGGTTTGGCTCATCCTTACCCTTTGGAGTTGACCTTGTGCTTTTCAAGAGATTATTTTGGAAAGTTTGTTATTCAAAAGGTAGTTCTCCCTGCATTTCCGCCTACCTATTTTAGCCTAATTTCATAGCCTTCTCCCATGCCTAGTCCCTTACAAACCATACACAGATGTACTTGCTCTCATAGTCTGTGCTCAATGAGTCTGACTGTGTTTCCCAAATGTGTCACTGTCCTCCATTTATCCACAGCTCCCCTGGCAGACACTGTCCCACCTGTGCAACTAACGAGTCCTAAGCATGCTCCATCTAATTGTTGGGACTGGCTCCTCTGTGCTTCTCTAAGGTGCAGCAGATGCCCGTGATGTGTGCAAGTGACCAGGTCATTTTACACATAGCATCAATCACCTTGGTGCCAGGAACCACTAACCATAAATTGACTCTAACTTTTAAGAACTCAGGGTTGGGCCCTCCCTGGTCGCGCAGCGGGTTAAAGCACAGCACTGAGAATCTAAAACCACATGGTGTGGCAGACCTCTCCTGACCCACCCGCTGCTCCCCTCAGCAGTGTACTTCCTTGATCTGCCTGTTTTGTTCCCCACTCTGTCTCTAGTGAAGCCTCTCACCACCCCTGAGCCTCTGACCGGTACCCCAGTTCTGTATGCACAAATAAATAAATCTTTAAAAAAAAAAAAGAAGTCAGGATTGTAAGGAAAGAAGGGTAAAGAAGATGGTTATCACCCTCTGTGACAGTCATAGATGCCAACCAGCAGAGCACAGCTGAGTAGATCAGTCAACTCAATCAGAGACTGATGGCTCTTGTTTTGGAGCTAAGATCTCTCTGTTTGGAGTTACAAGGGATGGAGGTCATGTCCCACTGTGTTCTGGTGTGTTACTTGGGAACGTACTAGCTTCTGTAACAAATAGGCCCCCAAATATAATGGCTCATCCCCAAAGAAGTGTATTCCTTGTTCACCTGCCAGTTCTAGATAGTCTTTCAAGTCAACTTTCAATGTCTTCCCTGGGATCATTTTGCCAGCTGTAGCCAGTGACCACAGCTGACATCTCTTGAAATTTCACAAGTATCAGGAAGAAGCAGAGGAGGAGGATTTAGAAACTGAAGACAAAGGTTGGCTGCCTGAACTTGAAGTCCAGAGTTATGATGTGGACTGGACAGAGGCGGAGAGACTCATGGTGTGAGCCTGGAGTCCCCACAGTTGGCGGGGCACAAGAGGGCAGGAGGCTGCTGATCCCCATGGTGCCTGGTGTGCACAGCCTCAACTCCACCATGGCTGCAAGCATCTTGCTTTTTGAAGGGAAAAGACAACTGCGAATTAGGGCAGAACACTTCAGTAGGGACAGGAGTTACCACTGACAGGGACATGGAAGTCAGTCCTTGAGGCTCAGATTATCTTCCAGCTCCTTCTCCATTGTCAGGAGGCTGACAGTCAGTGACTGATTTCCCGGGCCATGTTCAGGAACCATCATGTTGTTACTGGAAAAATAAGAATTTTCAGGAATTTCTGCTCATCCTCAAAAAATAAGAAAGGTCAGATTTCTTGCCAACATTTTCCACCTCCCCACCAATTCTTATTTTTATGCACATATTTTTTGTTTTTAATGGCAACAAAAAAATTTTCACATGTCTTTATATGTATACTACATGTCTTTAGAAATTGCGTAGTAGGATTTTTGTTTCCAGAGTGTCCCTGAAGGCATCACCTTGGGAAGACTTGTTTCTTATGAGTTTTTTGTAGTCATCAAGTACTGGGTATGGGTTAAGCCCACTTGCTTGCTCTGATGATGGATCGATGGAAAATAAATTGTGGAAATCAGAAATTACATTTAAAAAGTTGTATTTCACTGTCCAAAAAAAGCCAGTTGGAGGGAAAGAGATCCTAGAAGAAACATTGACACAGACACAATGCATAGCACTTCCTTCCGTGTTCTGCTGGCAGTGAATAGTCATGTGACCACAGGTGGCTACAAGCAGAGTGGACAATATGCTATAACTGTGGGCCTGGCCACACTCCTGCTCTGATGAAAGGAGTGAATAGGTCAGAGTGGGACTTCCTGGTCTATTCATATGCCATTGATGCATATTCCTTCATGCTCTCTCTCCCAGGAGCTGTTGTGTTAGGTCTAAGACCTCTTTGACCCAATCTTGATTACACACTCCCAACTACCTTCAAAATTTTAACCCTCTCCTTCCAAGAGAACTTTCTTAAAGTAAATACATTTGGCAAATGTTTGAAATTTACAAAGTTAAGTACCCGACTGTTGCTGTTGCTACCTGCATAGGATTCTAGGGTGTGCCTCCATGTTGCCTTAGCTGAATGCTGATTACCCTTTATGGAATGTTTACTGTGTGCTGGGTGCATGAGTGAGTTGTAATGCTGGCCTTTGACAGTGAACAGGTGAACGTGTGAATGTGAGACTGACTTATTGTTTTAAGGTGAAACTGGTTAGACAGAGGCATCTTTGTTCCTTCCAGGTGGTTGGCCAATATGACCAGGTCTTGGTAGTTTGGGTGTTAAGTTTTTTCCCTTTGGAAAAAAAATCCATTTTCCTCCATGATTAATCCCCAAATAGCCAGGCTTACTTCTGGCCCAGATCCTTACCACCTACAGGGGTTTTTCCGTGTGCTTTAAGTTAAGCCCCTGATCTGGCTTCATGTTTCCTTTGCCATCCACCATAACAAGGTCACTTTTTTCAAAGGACAGAAATCATAGCAGATGTGTTCATTGTAGGATGTTTCCTAGACACACACCAGTGAGCTCATTAGTTCAAGCTAGCCAGGAGGTTTTCTTTTTTTCTTTTTTCAGTTTGCAGCAAAAAGTGTGATCATGTGTCTCTTTCTGACAGTTCCCGTTCTTGTATGTTGAGGCAGCAGTGACTGAATTATTCTCAAGAAGGTGAACTGTGCTTTCTAAGCATGCATACTTTCAGGAGCAGCTACTTTTCTTTAGCAGAAGACTGAAACTCAAACAGAAAATTTCTAGGTCAGATGTCCTTTCCTCTAATAAAAGAAAAGCCTTGCCAAATGAACAGCAAAACTATGGCCTGGATTTTTTAGAGTGTTGTCTGATCACCCAATTATTACAGCTCAGATTATGAAGGGATTAACCCCTGAGGTGGGACAGATGGAGAACACTATTAAAATTACCCCATGTGGGGATTCGGAGTGAATAGCAAAGTGACCACCTGTCTCTGTTTCTGGGGTCAGCCTGTCCTAATTTAGAGCCCCAAGATCACTATCTTTGATGCCCAAGTGTAGAGAAACTGAATAGCACAAGAGCTAGGTGGGGCACCACCCTATCTCACCCATAATTTCTGCCTTGATTCTCTCTTCCTATCTTGTTTCTGCCCTAGATTGACATAAAAAGTGCCCAAATAAATGACAAATGATTTTGTGATTATTATTTCTCAGGGCTTTTAGGAATAGGTGTGGGACATTTTATTAGATCCTAACAGATAGGGGCCTCCTATTTTCTGTTTGCTAACTTCTTTCTTTCATCTCAGTAATCAAGGACCTATGTCAGACTGTTTATTTACCCCTGAAACTGAAGAGAACTAAAGAGAGAACTTGTTATGTTTTTGTGCCTTTTCGTCTCTGTGTTTGGAGAGGTGGGTTGGGTCTCATGTTCCAACTTGAACTCACAGGCAATAGGGTGGTCCAAGCATTACATTCAGTAGTCAATAAACTAATTAGCTCTTCCATTTCCAACCCTTTTTCTTACAGAAGTAGTAATACTGACCTTATGAAGTTGTTCAGGAGAATGAATAGTTGATGAGAAAACACTTTGCAAAATAAAATATGCTAGGTGATCTCAATTTTATCATGATTAAACTGCATGAATACTTCTCAGTACTTCATATAGTTTTCTAGCTCAAGCCAATTCAATGAAAGCATACTGAACACTTTGAGCAACACCTCCATTAAAGACATAGCTCCAACCAAAACAGAACAGTCTTCAGGTTGACAGGGTCAACAGTCCTAAAACTATATGCAGTCAGCCATTCTTGATTAGAATTTTCCTAGGGGAGGGGAAACTGCACATCCAGAGGCAGCTTCCTCCTTGTAAAGACAATTCCACTTCAGGAGTATTTTGTATCCTTACCACTTCTATCCCCAAGTTCACCTTCATATTAAGCAGTTTGTAATCAGCCAGGTACTGTTCCAAGTAATTGTTTGCATTAAAATAGTGAATCCCCACAGTAATCATGTCAGTTTGGTCCTTATTTGACAGAGGAGACTGAGATTAAACAAGTTATATGACTTGCTCAAGATCAAATACCAAGCAAGAGTGAGCAATCAGATTCCTGAGTCTACCTTACCAATCATTGCTTTGGTTATCTGTTGCTGAACAATATACCACTCTGAAACTTAGTGGCTTCAAACAATGACCTTTTTATTTGCTCAGAATTCTGTTGCTCATGTATTTTGGCAGTGCTCAGCTGGGAAGATCTTCTGCTTTATTTGGTATGCAGATGCTGAAGTCTTTCATGGGTGGCAGTGTGATAGCAGCTAGAACTGGGATGTCCAGGACCACTTCATTCATACATCTGGAAACATGGCATTAGAGTGAAACGCACATATTTGAAATTTATTTTCCAGTGAGTTTTTTTTTTTTAAGATTTATTTATTTATTCGTACAGAACTGGGGTACAGGCCAGAAATGTGGAGGGTGAGAGGATTCACCAGAGACAGAGTGGGGAGCAGAACAGCCCGACTGGTGAAGTACACTGCTGAGGGGAGCAGTGGGCAGGTCAGGAGAGGTCTTCCGCACCTTGCAGTCACCTCTGGGGCAGGTGGGGATCGAACTCATACACTCATGCACTCATGCACTCATGCGGAAGTGGCTTAAGCTTCTTTGTGCTGTGCTTTAACCCTCTGTGCCACCAGGGAAGGCCTCCAGTGAGTTTTTAAAAAGACTTATTGTATTTACTTATGCACAGAAGAGCTAGGGTGTAGGTCAGAGGTATGGTGGGGTGAAAGGATTCAACAGAGTGGGGAGCAGAACAGGTGGATTATTGAAATACATTGCTGAGGGGGGCAGTGAGATAGACAGGAGAGGTCTGCTCCACCTGTGGGTCAGCTTCCTGGAAAGGGCAAACTCATGCAGCAGAACTTCTGCCACAGAGGTTGGGGGTAGCTTGCTAGAGCTGAAATTTTAACCCCTGCACCACCAGGAAGGCCTAATTAGCTGAATTTTCTTACTGAGCTCCTACTGACTCTCAGTGATCACTACTTCTCCTTCCCAAAGCATTCCATTAATACTCCATGCCAGGATCCTGCCTCATCTTACCTTCTCCTGTTAACTTCTGAATACAATACTGTTCACACATTCTCTGTTCCTAGCACTTCCATTATTCAGAACTACTTCAGTGGTGTAGTCTCCAAATTAATAACAGCATCTCTTAGAACTTGATCCTCTTAAGAATCTGGGTCAGAACTCAGAAAGTTAAAGTGGCTGGTACTGCCCACTCTTTTCCCTCTTCTGGCTTCTTTTCCCTTTTAATATTTTTATTGCATAGCAGAAACAATAAAGGCACAGAGAGTCTACTTTCTGGGAACTTACAGTATAGTGTAAAGGGGTGTATATATATATATGTGCATACATATGTATATATATATATACACTATATGTATAGTAATAACAGTAATATAAAACTATATATATATACACACACACACTAATAACAGTAATATAAAACAATATGTCACTGACTTTAAGGGGGAGCAATAGTGATACGTGTCAGGGTTTATGAGTTTGTTTTCATTTGTGCAGATTCAAAAAAATACAAAAGCTCTTGGAGGCAGTGGTATATGGATAGGTCCTAAATAGCAGATAAATGCTAACAAGCTTACAGAGAAATGGTTCTTAGGTCACGGCCATAAGTTCATAAATTCAGAAACATTCTTTAAGGAAAACCATATGTTAGTATAGCAGTTCCTCATTTAAATGCTGTTACTATATCTTGGTATTGTAAATGCTGCTATGATAAACACAGGAGTACAGATTTCCTTTCAAATGAGTATTTTATCATTCTTCAGGGAAATACCTAGGAGTGAAATTACTGGATGATATGGTAGATTCATTTTTAATTCTGAGAAATCTCCATTGTGTTTTCCATAGGGCTTGGACCAGTCTACATTCCCACCAATAGTGTGCAAGGATTCTTTTTTCTCCACATTAATGCCAACACTGTTGTTTCTGATTTTTTTTTTCAATATGGACCATTCTCATATGGCATCTCATTGTGGTTTTGATTTATATCTCTGTGATAATAAGTGATGCTGTGGAAACAACCTAAATGACCTAAAACAGATGAATAAATCAAGAAAATGTGATATGTGTATACAACACATACATATATACACAATGAAATACTACTCAGTCATAAAAAAGATAAACTCATACCATTTGTGGCAACATAGGTGGAGCTGGAAGGGTTTATGCTGAGCAAAATAAATTAGAATGAAAAAGATAAATGTCAGATGGTTTCACAAATATATGAAATATAGAGAAACAAAACAACGAGCCAAACAAAGAGAAAACTTAAAAGCTGACCATATATATGAGCCATCCAGGAGGGGAGCAGGAAGAAAGGGAATGAAAACGAGGTAAGGGTGAAGAGCACAAGGGACTATGATGACACAGTTTGGGTACTTTGGTGGTGGGAGAACATCCGTGACCACACCTGGGAGAAATTATATACTGTTCAAAAAGTAATACCAATGTAAGGAAAAAAGTACTTTACTTAAAAGTAAACTAGCATAAAAAATAAAAAAAGATGATACCATTAAAAATTAATAAATTAAATGCTCGATGAATACATTGAGATCCGCTGAGAAAGCCCTGGGGCAGGTGAGAGGCAGCCTGGCACTGAGTGACTCTGTGACCCACTGAGGAAAACTAATTAACACAGGCAAAGGAGAGCTGGAGAAGCAGAGAGGCAAAATGTCCTCATATGCATTTTTTGTTCATACTTTCTGGGAGGAACATAATTAGAAGCACTCAGATGCCTCAGTCAGCGTCTGAGTTTTCCAAGAAGGGCCCAGAGAGGTGAACGACCAACTCTGGGAAAGGGAAGGGAAAATTAGCAGGCACGGTAAAAGTGGAGGAAGCTGGTTAAGAAAGAGAAGTGAAAATTCGTATTTTCTCCCTTGGGGAGAAACAGAAATGAAGTTCAAGGATCCCAGTACACCCGAGAGGACTCTGGCTGCTTTCTTGTTTTACTCTCAGTAAAGGCCAAAAATCAAAGGAGAACATCCTGGTCTAGCCATTGGTGATGTTGCAAAGAAGCTGGGAGAGACAAGCAATAATGCCGCTGCAGGTGACAAGCAACCTTGTGAAAAGAGGGCTGCTAAGCTGAAGGAAAAATAGAGTATTGGTTATCAAGGTTGAAAAAAGAAAAAAAATGGGGTGGGGATAATGATGATGACGTTGGTTCTAGAGCAATTTTTCCTTGTTTATAAAGGAACTTGTTCCCTTTGCAAAATAAAATTGAAATGTAAGGCTGTGGAAGGGTAGGTTTTTTTTATAATATAATAGTTCATTTTTACATCATTTTGAACATTTTTTCCCCATCTCAATTGTAATCCCTGCAGGCTTCCCATCACCAAGTCACCCGTGTGCCTCCCCCCCCACTTTTTTGATCCCACTCCCCACTCCACCCCCACAAAATGTCTCTGGTACATGGCTTTTCATTATTTTTATTATTTTCAAGCCTGGCCCATTATACTCCTGCTATGAGTGAAACCATCCGGTATTTTTCTTTTTCTTTCAGGCTTATCTCACTAAGCATGATCTTTTCCAGCTTCATCTAAGTTGCTGCAAAAGACATGAGTTTCTTTTTGCTTGGTTGCTGAGTAATATTCCATTGTGTATGTGTATGTGGAAGGGTAGTTTTTATACTGTACAGTGCCTTCTTTTGTGTCGTTAACACACTACCAAATGTGCCCTGTCCTGGTGGTATCTTTAGTAGCCACTAACTTTGCCTGGTACATTATGAGGGTTGTAAATTGGCATGGAAATTTAAAGCAGGTTCTGAAGGTGCACAGCACAAATTAGTTATATCTGGGGATGAAAGTTTTTCATTTGTGGTTTTCTCTGATGCAGTTTATACAAAAATTGTTTTGTTTGCTGAATAACACTCTATGAAACTGATGGGGTGCAGGAAGGTGGAATGTTGCAGCTATTTTGTTGACATTCTGAATGCTTCTAAGTACATTACAGCTTTTCAAAAAATTAAATAAAATGCTTATACCATTTGACTTCAGTACTCTTAAAGTCCAAGGAATTAATCCAAGTGCAAAGCTGTTCAGTGTTATTTAAATGACCCTGCCATTAAGTGGAACAATAGGCAACCACCAAAAGACTATTATGAACGTGAACCTGATACCAGCTGAGGGACCTCAGAGGCCCTTTCCCTGGTCTCTCCGATATCTAATTAACATGCTCTGATTCTCCACTTTTGGAGAATTTATGAAATGCAGCTCTTTCCCTTGCATTTTGTATGCTACCAACTGCTTCTTTTTAAGTGTGTTTTTCTGTCTATTCCCTGCCCAGGGCTGCCTAAATTCATCCTGCTTCCCTCCAGAATCTCCTGATGGTGGTTTACTGTTGTTGGGAGGATCTGTAAAGGGGGTTCCAATTAGGCCTATCTCACGCTCTCTTAGCTCCCTGGAGCAAATGAGACGTTCTTCCCCATGCTTGTCCCCAGAGCTTTTTCTCTAAAACAGCAAATTTTGCCCTAAAAGGAATTTTTATTTCAGTTGCTAATAATATACATTTTTCCCTTCATATTGTATCAAGAATTTTTTGTAACATGGGAAAATGCTTATGATAACATGAGCTGAGCAGGGGAAAAAAAGCAAGCTGCAATCTTTAAATTATACCCAGTATTGTCTCATCTATGCCAAACAGTATGCATCTAAGAGGAAGTTTAATCAAACAGCGTCAGTGGCCACATCTGGGACTCTGATGACTGTTGTTCTCCCCCATAAGTGCATTGTTCTATTTTCCAAGTTTTCAGAGATGATTAAAATATTTGGAGAGTCATAGCAGGAGTATAATGGACCAGGCGAG
>NW_004567111.1:39099668-39126305 GCF_000260355.1 Condylura cristata
TAAACTATTAGGAAGCAGCTGCAGGTTTCCCAGAGCAGTGCATAAGCTGCACCTTAGCTCCCTCTGGGTTTCCACTGCCAAGTGTGGCTAAAATGTGATGGGCTCCTTTCTTTCTTCAGTCTAGCAAAACTATGGAGTTAACCAGGGCAAGTTGTGATACTATCCATCTGCTAGGAATTTCACATTTTTCTTTCTTTCTTTCTTTTTTTTTTAAAGATTCATTTACTTATGCATACAGAACTGGGGTATAAGCTAGAGGTGCATGGGCAATGAGAAGCTTCACCAGAGACAGAGTGGAGAGCAGAATAGGCAGACAAAATACACTGCTGAGGGGAGCAGTGGGCAGTCAGGAGAGGTCTGCCTCACCGTGTGGGTCAGTTCTGGGGCTGGGGGTCCAACTCGCACTGAAGTGGCTGCAGCTAGTTTGCAGTGCTGCGTCCTAACCCAGGAAGGGCCAATAATTTCACATCTTTCTAATCCAAAACTATTGCCTGATAGAAACAACAATCCTAGGTGCGACTGGCAGGCCTGTTTTCAGAGGAAGCATGAATATCCATGAGGATAGGGAGCAGTTGTTAATATTTCCATCTGAAGGGATTTCCCTGAATCTTCATAGAAATACTTTGGAATCACACATAAATCTTACTGTCTTTATTTCTCAGAAGCACAGCAACTATTCACAGCTCTGCTTAAGATAGAGGGCTTGTAGGTGGAGAGTATTGAGTAAGGTTCTTTTCTCTTCTCTCTCCAACAACATGAAGAACTAGATGTTTTGCCCTGTTAATAATTTCTGGAGGTGGTGTGTGCAGATATTTTATTTCTTTAAGTCATTACTAGAGGTTTGTTCTCTGTGGAAGTTGAGAAGAATTTCTTTCTGTACCTGTGAAAGCAACATCACCGTTGTTGCCGCTGAATGGAAATGCTCGTACTCACTTGGTATTTACACTGTGTGACTCCTAATGCTCTCAGTTTATACACAGAATTCCAGTGTTTGTTTCTGTTACTCCCACTCACCCCTGGGCAGGAACAATACTCAGGAAGTCAAGTCTCCTTACAGAGACTGAGGGAAGTACCTGGGAGTAAGGGGACCTCCACTCCACTTAGACATATAGCCCTGGGAAACGGGAGGGAGCAAGAAAAAGCCCTCCGGTAGATTCCATACCAAGGTAACCCAGATATACAGAGACCTCCATGTCCTTTCTACTTCCTGTAATTAAACACAGGTCAGTTGGCCCACCAGGTCCAGAAGCTCTGTGGTATGGGAAACAAGTTAGCTTTCTCCATCAGCAACTCCAGAGCAACCTCAACTTTATATACTTAGACTACAAATCAGTGTTCTTGGTGCACAAATACAGTATGAAGACAATTCTCCTTGTCTTTCAGCTGGACTGTGACTCTAGGTCCTTCCTCTATCTGGAAGGTTCTAAACTGAAGGTAGCGAGAACTGAATTAGTCCTGACTATTGTGTGATGGCTGGATTTGTGAGACAGGGTGGACATGGGAAGGCTATGTCAGCATCTAGGGAGGGCCAGTGGTGGTTTTGACTAAGCCAGTGGCAATAGAGGTGGTGAAAGTTGGTGACATGTGCTGTTAGACTAAGTGCTCAGACCTGATTGTTGGTGAAGATCCCTTTAGTTAAGCACTAAACATCTGAATATGACATTGATGGCCACTACTATGACAACTACTACTACACTTAATTATTTTTTAGTGATTTATTTATTTATGCATACAAGAACTGGGATATAGGGAGTGAGAGGATTCACCAGAGATGGAATGGGGAACAGAACAGGTGGGTTGACTGAAATACTCTGCTGAGGGCAGCAGCAGGTGAGACAGGAGAGGTCTGTTGCAATATGGGTCACCTCCTTGGCTAGGGATCGAACTTGCGCTGCAGGGTCTGTTGCAATATGGGTCACCTCCTTGGCCAGGGATCGAACTTGCGCTGCAGGGTCTGTGAACAGTGTCGTTAAACTGAGACAATCCTTGTGCCACCAAGAATGCCCTGCACTTAATTTTATAACTAAACTAGTGAGCTCCCTTAAGGACTATGAGACATAAGACCTGCCCTCAAATAATTTGTAAACTCCAGGATGAGAAAAATGAGAAATTCTGCAGATGACCCAATGTGACAAGTGCCATTTGAAAATTTCAGTATGGAGGGACTCAGACCTCCAATAGGAGAAACAACCACAGACTGGGATCTGGGAGTGCTTTCATGGAGCAGGCCAGGTGCTCTGAATGCGTCAGATAGCTAGGGTCTTGCTGAGTACACACAGGAGAGGGTCTCTCGATATATGTGATGGCACATGTGTTAGGAATGCAGAATCATCAAAGTGTGCTCCAAAGTGGTGAGTTGTGGTTTAGAGGCTGGAGGGCAAGAGTCACACAAAGGAATAATCACTGGAAGAGAAAGCTTGAAGATAGAGTAAAAGGAAGCTCTAAATGCAGGTGAAAGAATTTATGCTGTGGGCTGAGGGAGGTTTTGGTGCAGGAAATATTGGCATTTAAGCCAGATTTACTGTTGTCTGTTGCAGACAGGTGTAAAGGGGGGAAACTGGAACAAAGCGATCAAGTTCAAGTCTGGTGCTAAACAGGAAATGAGAGATTAGAGAAATGGTGCAGAGTCATGTTGGGATTTTCTGGTTAAATGTGAAGAGCAAGGAGAAAGGGAAAGCAACTATAGGATGTATGATTAAGAGAAGTGGCCTCTGAGGTTTGTGCAGGTGGAACATGAGGGTCCAGGTATCCTGCAAACACATGGAGAGGCACAGCTTGCACTCTGGAAGCCCAGGTTGGGCTGTCGTTCTGAGTCTTCTTGGCCATAAGCGTCAAAGCAATGGGAGTGCATGAAATCGCCAAGAGAGGACAATGTAGAAGGAGAAAGGAGGGAAGGAGACACTCACAGAAAAGAAGCTAGATGGGAAGGGTTAGGTAGAGAAGTTTTCAAGAGAGTTGGTTGGTGTCTTTGCTCTCCTCTATCAACCTTTAACTTGTTTGGAACTTGATGGCTCCCTGACACATAGCTGACTTTGTATGTTCCAAATGACCTTCTGACTTGCTTGTCTGGGTATTCCACTTATATGTCATTGGACGCTATGATACATAAGGACTAGAATTTACTACCGCTGGGAAAGATTTTTGTCATAATTTCTGTTGCAGAATTTGGTACATGAACTTGATAACCTTCACCTTTTTTAAAATATCAGATAATAGCTCTGCATGCTTACATGTCTAGACATCTATAAATAGTATTTATGGCACCCTGGCTATCTCAAAATCATTCAACGATATTTCAGTCCTAGACTAGTAGGACTTATCAAATTTTTTCTTGTGATAGTGCATCTCCTTTCATGAATACTACATGTAGGAATTATAACAAAGCTGAATCATGTTATTTCAAGGTAAATGTAAAAGGTGCTCATCCTGGAATGAATTCAATGTGTTCTTTGTGTACAAAGACCTAAGCCATGGCTTCCTGAACAGAAACACATGGCAGAACGCAGAAGGAGAGAAAGACAGAAATAACCACAGCTAGATGTGGACGGTTTGGATTGCAAAGCAAGGCCAGCCTCGCGGCACATCGGCTGCACAGGGCCCAGGCTGGACTCATGTCCTGATGTTGTAGCTACCTGAAATTGTTAATGCGTTTTGAGTAGGGAGATCTGTATTTTTACTTTGCTCTGAGTCCCACGAATAACATAGCAAGTTATGCTGCAGCGCTAAACACATGTCCCAGCAACAGCAGAAAAGGCTCCTGGGGTTTCCCTGGGAAAGATGTTTGAAGGAAGCCAGAGCTGCAGGCTGTGGCCTCCTGGCTCCCCTCACTGTCTTTCTTCACAGTCGTCTCCGAAATAGCTTTGGGAAACCAGGGGCTCCCCAGACGCACTGCTGGGAGCTCTACCTTTGAGGTTGGTGCCTGGCAACAGCTGTTCACCCTGCTTGGCTAAAGAATTTAGCTGCAAAAATCTAATTTGGAGCTCCCTAATTAAGCTAATGAAGTCAGATCATTTTAATCTGTTTTTGGTCCAGTTTTATGTCTAATCCCAGAATAAATACCTCATTACGACTTTGGCATATGTGTCCTTTTTGGTGTGATCTACCAGCCAAGCAACATCTTTATATGATTTTTTTTTTAAAACTTAGGGAATGAACTGATTTACATTCACCAAAACTGTTTAAGATGAGGCAAATTGTAGTGCCTTTAAAATAAATCAATCATGTGCCCAATTTACTGGCTTACTGACTGCGATAAATAAGTTGTATCCAAATAGTTCCTTAGTTCTGGGAAGATCCTAGTTGATGCTCAAATTTTTTTCATGCTTAAAAAAACAATCACGGATAATAGTTGTCACCACATACAGATGCGCCTAATCAGAATGAGGTTAGTAAAATACAAACCAAACTATTTCTCTCCTTTTGTCTTGCCTGCTATAAGCTAGGAAAATTCACTGACTAACCTTTAAATTTTATCAAATTATTTCCCTGAGACATGTGCATCTTTACAATTCAGAGACTACAGGGCTCATTCCAGATAATCCATCCATCTTCCTGCCAATCAAGACTGCTCTTTATGAAAATAGTTCCACTTCTTTTCAAAAAGGTATAATGATATCATTCATTCTCCTCTAGTTTATTGATTCATTTACCGAATCAATAGAGTAAATAGATGACTATTTAAATAGTCATCAAAGTCATATGCTAACTTCAAGTATCATTTACTCCTTTCCAAAGGACTTTTTGTTTTCCCTCCCTGGAAATTAATTTCTAAACACTACTGGGAAATATAGGAACCATTTTTAAATACTTCAGTTGGTTAACAATAACAGCAAGAGGCCCACCCTGGTGGCACAGCGGGTTAAAGTGCAGCAGTGCAAGCTAGCTGCAGCCACTTCAGTGTGAGTTCAATCCCTGGCCTGGGAGGTGACCCACATGGCGCAGCAGACCTCTCCTGTCTTGTCTGCTGCTCCCCAAGCAGTGTGCTTCGTCAACCTGCTATTCTGCTCCCCACTCTCTCGCTGATGAATCTTCTCACTGCCCCTGTACCTCTGGCCTGTACCCCAGTTCTGTATGCATACATAAATAAATCTTAAAAAAAAGCAAGATAAGAGGTATGATTGATAGGGTACTTAATATGTATGTGTCAGGCATACATGGAGTATTTTATATTCATTGTTTAATCCTCCCAGTCACCAGAGGAAGGGACTTGGACTGTGAGAAATGAGGAGACTTCAGCACACACGGACTCCACCCTTTTCCTGGTTACTCAGCTAACAGGTCAAGGCTGAGGATCTGGGCCCAAGCCCAGCTCAGAGGCTTTTACATAGGAAAGAGCTCTATCCTCCGACATACCTAAGCTTGGCTAAGTCCCATTTGTAAGTTCTATGTTTCAGAGTGCCTGCTCTGAGACAGGATGGAGGATGGGCACATATTAGCTCTTTGGGAAGGTAAAGTCCTCTCCAATCACTGAGTTCCCACGTCCCCTGTGTGTGAGGCTGCATGCTGCACTCAGTGGATCCAAAATGTTCAGAAGATGTAGCAGTCTTCCAAATTTCCTACATGGACATCCACACAACCACCCTGGTTAGCCTGACACTAAAGAGTGTCCAGAAATAGATGACTTTCAGTCTTGAAATCAGGAAAAACCCTGGTAGACCAAGATGAATTGGTGACACTGCTAATGGAAAATCAATAGTATCACTAAGTAATTTAAAAAGAAAAATACATGCACCTCTATTTGTAAATCCTCTGTTTGAACAAGCATATAGATTTAGTTTAGGTTTCTGTGTGTAGCCCATGACCATGGGAACCCAATATCTCACCTAGATTAGTCATGTACCCAGTGCTCTCATCTCTAGCACTGAGATCCTTAAGAACTCCAAGGTGAATGCACACTAGGCTCAGAGAAAGAACATTCCAGAAGCTCCCAGGATGGAAGCGAAGTGAACATGCAGTGGGGCAGCCTGCATGAGTGGGAGAGTGCTGGTGGGTCAGAAGCTCCCTGACACACCATTGACCCCTCTTCTCTTCCACTGTGTCCGCCTCTATTACTCTCCCGAATGACACTTGACAGAAGGCTGGAGGAACCACTGCTCTGCAGTGCAGCACTCACCTCCTTCCCCTGCTCATGACCCCAGCAGCACTGTCCTAAGAGTCTGGCACCATCTCACTGCACTCTGCATGCCCAGGGCAGTTGGAGAAAGCTCAGCAACCACAGGCCAAAGTACGCTTTCTCTCAAGACAGATGCTACCATATCTCTCTGGAGAGTATTTTGAGCCTTTAGGTGGGAGCCAACACAGTGGACAGAATTAGAGGGTTTTCATGATACCCTGTGAAGGAATCCTGTCGAACTACAGAGAATAGAGAAAGACAAACAGCTTTCTTTTCTTTTTGGTATTTGTTACTGAACAGCCCCTTGTTTCTGATTCTTTGGCCCTGTATTCAGTTCCCATGACAATGCCTATGGTGAAGCCAAAATGTGAAATGAAGCTCATTGTCGCCCACAGATGTGCTGCCGCAGCCAGGGTGATGCAAAGCAGGGCAGGGCATCAGCTGAGCACCCAACAGTGGCCTGCTGTATGCTGTTTACCATGACCAGATAATCACAGTAGTCCAGATGGGGAATTTTTCACTCAAGGTCTTCGGTGCAAGAAATTCCAGGGAGGGGAAAGGAGAAAAATAGTTGGATAGGTGAGCAGGGTCTGATCAAAAAGTAATACTTCACAGCAATACGCAGGTCCTGCTGAGTCAAGAGTAAGTACGTGCTATTGTGGTGTTGGCACTTTATAGGTTTCTTTTCTTTTCTTTTTTTTTTTAAAGATTTATTTATTCATACAGAACTGGGGTACAGGCCAGAGATGCGGAGGGTGAGAGGATTCACCAGGAACAGAGTGGGGAGCAGAATAGGCAGATTGACGAAGTACACTGCTGAGGGGAGCAGCGGGCGGGTCAGGAGAGGTCTGCCACACCATGTGGATCTCCTCCAGGGCAGGCAGGGATTGAACTAATGCAGAATTGGCTTAAGCTTCTTGGTGCAGTGCTTTAACCCGCTTTGCCACCAGGGAGGGCCCTATAGGTTTCTTTTTAAAAAAAAAAATTATTTATCTGTTTATGTTGTGTAGGAGTATTTGGGTATAAGCCAGAGGTGCAGGGGGTGAGAAGATTCACTAGAGCCAGAGTTGAGAGCAGAACAGGCAGACTGGCTGAAATACAATGCTAACAGGAGCAGTAGGGGTGACAAGATACCTGTGTTGTGCCATGTGGGTCAGCTCTCTGGCTGGGGATCAAGCTCAGATTATCATGGTGATAGCACTGAGACTTAACCCAACCCCCCAGGCCCCCAGGGAGGCCTAACACATTACAGGGCTTGAAGAGACAATTGATAACAGAATCACTAATGCTTAAACTTATTTGAAATATATATTAAGTCAGTTGAAGTGTGTCACTAGATTGATTTTTACTTCTATTTTAATTCTGAGGTTGAATAAACAAATACCACTAAGACTATTTCACCTACACAAAGTCAGTTTTTAAAAATATAAAATCACAAAAGTACTAGAAAAAAATTATAACTGATTTTAGTTAAAAAGTTACCAATATTCATTTATGATTAAGATAAATCTCAGGAAATTGATTCTGTGCTCCAAAGCAAGAATACTATGAGTCAACAACAAAACACTATGGGACAGGAAGAAATGGATAGGCCAGGACAGTTAAATGTTGGAAAACAGACACTAGGACTTAAAACACAGGCATTCAAGTAAAACCTCTCTAGTAAACACTAACCAAAAATCCAGACTAGATCCCCACAAATGAAGAAACAAAGAAATTGATGGAAAGTCATCCAGAAAAAGTAGAAACAAAAGGCAAAAGAAACAATAGAAAAATAAAGCAATCAAAACCAATATGACTGATAATAAACAGTTCCTTTTATAATCACTTTAAATGTGAATGGTCTGAATTTAACAATAAAAAGTTCAATACAAAGTAGGTAAAAAAAACTCCAACCACCAATAATTCACTTACAAGAAGCCCATTTAAAACTGAAAGATAAAAACAAACCAAAACAGTAGAATGGAATAAATCATACAAGCAAGTAACTCAAAGAGTCAACCAGGAACTGCTATTGTCATATCTGATAAGCTAGACTTTCAATTAAAAAAGGTAATCAGGGACAAAGATGAAAACTATATAATAATCAGGTGAAGAATTCATCAAGAATATTTAACTCTTTTTAATATCTATGTTCCAAATATAGGAGCACTTAGGTAAATAAAGCAGCTATCAACAGACTTAAAACAGTTCAACAAAAATACAGTCATTGTAGAAGACTTCAACAAACCACTAAAGAGATAGATCATCTAGACAGAAAATTAATAAAGAAATAAAGACCTTAACTGAAGTATTAGAATAGATAACGGAAAAGCATTTAACAAAATTCAACATTCATTTATGATGAAAGGACTCCCGAAATGGGAATAAGTGGAATCTATTTAAATATTATAAAGCCACACATATGACAAACCAATATCATACTCAGCCGATATAATCAGTGGTGAAAAGCTGAAGTATCAAGAGCAAGACAGTGGTGTCTACTTATCACCACTGTTATCCAA
Source organism: Condylura cristata (assembly GCF_000260355.1). NCBI lineage: Eukaryota > Metazoa > Chordata > Mammalia > Eulipotyphla > Talpidae > Condylura > Condylura cristata. Next base: position 39,108,285 of record NW_004567111.1, read on the forward strand.
CATACTTTTGGAAGTTAGGCAAGAAAAAGATACAAAAAGAATCCAAATTGGAAAAAAAAGTGCAACTGCCACTAATTGCAGATGAAATGTTAACATACTCAGAGCAACTAAAAGATTCCACACACAAAAAAATCTTCCAGAAATAATAAGTGAAACAGTAAAGGGGCCGGATACAAAATCAATCCACAAAAAAAGGTGGCATTTCTGTAAGTGAACAATGTGTCAGAAAAAAAAAAAAAGGAAATAGGCCCTCCCTGGTGGCGCAGCGGGTTAAAGCACAGCACTGAGAATCGAAAGCCGCTTCCGCATAAGTTCGATTCCCGCCTGCCCCGGAGGTGACCACATGGCGCCACAGACCTCTCCTGACCCGCCCGCTGCTCCCCTCAGCAATGTACTTCATTGACCTGCCTGTTCTGCTCCCCACTCTGTCTCTGGTGAAGCCTCTCACTGCCCCTGAGCCTCTGGCTTGCACCTCAGTTCTGTATGCATAAATAAATAAATCTTTTAAAAAAAAAAGGAAATAAGGAATCCATTTCCATTTACAAGCACACCAAGGAAATTGAAATCGCTGAGAATAAACTTAATGAAGGAGATGAGACCTTCATAAACCTTAGAAAGCTGAGTGCGGAAATGAGACTACCAGAAGGGGAGGCTTGGAAACAGCGAGCAAAGCGGGGGAAGGGTCCCCAATGGACTGTGATGGAGAATTAGTAGCTTCAGGGGTTGGGGTGGTGTGATTACATGTATCTAAAGAGTTGTGAATCTCTGATTTATATACAGTGCCACAAGCCATCATTATGCAGTAAAAATTTAATACAATTAAACATAAAAAGATATTCACTGGGAAGGGAAGGAAAAGGCTGGGAAAAAAGATCACAAGGCCGGACTCTACCTGATGGCTCGGTGGGTTAAAGCACCGCATTATGAAGCTCTCCCAAGCCACTGCAGCACCAAGTTAGATCCGGGGCCAGGGAGCTGACCCACATGGCGAGGCAGACCTCTCCTGATCCTCCTGCTGTTCCTCTCAGCAGTGTACTTTGTCAATCTGCCTGTTCTGCTCCCCACTCTGCCTCTGGTGAATCCTCTCACCTCCTGCACCTCTGGCCTGTACATCAGTTCTGTATGCATAAATAAATAAATCTTTAAAAAAAAATCACAATGCCTTCAATTTTCTCATGGGGACAGGAAAGAAATGCAAATTTCACCCAAGTGTGTTCTTTGGATGTCCTCCAGGCAGTACCAGTGACAGTTTCTCAATGCCACTGGTCCGCTGCTGAACAGCAGCCCACCCTCACAGACACCCAGAAGCGACCTTCCAGCTCTCCCAGTGCAGAGCTATCCCTAGGTCTCTGGAGTCAATCCAAGGCCCAGCAATGTGTGCTCTTGGGTGGTGGGCGCTGGGCAGGTCTAAGGCCAGGGAAGCTAGGACAAGATATATACTGGACAATGGTGTGGTGTTTGGTTTTTAAAACTGAACAGAAATAAAGGCATGTGATTTACCTAATTGATGTGTGAACTGTTCGACGCTGGAGTTTCAGATGGATTCCAAGGGAAGAAAATGTAGCTTCTTTGTCAGAAGCCAGTTTTTCCTAGAATGAGTGATTTTGCCTAAGCATTTGCCAGATACAGTTTGCATAAACCAAGGAGAAAGATCTGCTGCAGCTAATTGGCTGGCTGAATCAAGGCCAAAATCGAAGACGTCGCATAAATTATTTTTTCTAGGAAGGGGCATCATTGATTTACTTGTTCTCTCAGAGTCCTTCAAACCTGTACACAGAAGCATCTAAGAAAACTTCCAAAGGGAGTAAAGAATGACTGTTTTTATACTTATTCAATAGTTGGATGTTGCATTCAAAGAATTATTATATATTCATACTACTTCCTATTTTCATATCACCACTGCCTGGACACACTGCATGGGAATTAATCACAGACAGTATCAAACCCCTGTGATCTTTGTAAAATCTTTTATTCCCTGTTACCCTCAACAGCTCATTTTTAGTGCAAGTGAGAACAATTATTCCCAACTTGAATGTACTCATGAATAAGCATAGACACAAGATGGAAAATTCTTGGCAAGAAACACTTGACTTTAGATTCACAGGCTAAGGGCTTTAGAAGAAATCATCCTATTAAGTGAAATAAAAACAAAATAGGGCCAAAAAAGAGAAACCATTTAGATCAAGACTTCATCTATAAAGTTTATTAACTCTTCACACTGACTAAATTCTTCTCACCACTCTGGTTAACTCTTCTCACCTCTCTGATTTAGTTAACTTTGGCTTTGCTTCATCTTCCAGAACGTGCTATGCTCATGGAGAACCATGTTTCACAGGGAGAAATTGACTTAGGTTTGTTTCCCCATATGTTTTATATGATGATTTAGACACTTCCTTCTTTCAGAAGCAAACAGTTGTTGGTCTGCAGGGGCAAGTGTCACTCCTGGCCCTGGAAAGCTCTATACATGTCTTCATTGTGTTAAAGGGAAGGAGTGTCCAGTTTTCCAAATGATGAATGGAGGGGGGAGAATCAACACCCAGAACAGATCTTCCAGATAGTGCTTAGAATTCTCACACGTTACTGAGGAGAACCACTCTTCCATAGGAAGGACTCAGGAAGTATGTATTGAGTGGGTGTTTCTCCCAGGCATCACCCTAGCCCACCTTACCTGCACCAGCCCCTCTGACTGAGACCACATGTGCAGAGTGGGGCACCAGGCCTGACTGCAAGAGTCTGGAGGTTCTACAGGTCAGGGGGGCAGGAACTATACACTGAGAGCCCCTCCTCTGCTTCCACCTCTCAATGGTGAAAGTCAGAATAAAGTCCATCTTGCTATGACCATCCAGAAATTTCATTTTTCTTAGGATATTCAATTCTGAAACCCTAAGCATAGTCTTTGTTTCCCTGATGACAAGCAGTGTCTGGAGAAACTCTGTAAACCTTAAAGCACCACAGAAACACCAATGTGATTCCTTTTGAGGGGAGGCAGTGGTACTATTTTTCTTCCTTTCTGGACTCTGTTAAGAGCTTCACGGGGTGTCCTCATGGCAGAAGGGAGAATTAGACCTATCCAAAATTCTCATGTCTTGCCAAGTTCCATTTTAGTCTCGTCTCTTGCATTCACGGTAGTGGTGCTGATAAGCGGAGTAGAAGCTGCTCTTCCTTTCCAGGGCTGTGCTCAGAGGAACCATCAGGGTGCTCACTGGGCTGCCTGCTGCATAAGCACCTCATGAGAGCAATTTCAGAGAGAAAATATATGACCCCTAAAAATTCTTCTGGAATGGTGATTCCACTAACTTCAATATAAAATAATATTTATGAACTAGCCTAGGCTTTTGGTTGAAAGTGAAGCATGAGGGTCATAAATATATCATGGAACTCATTAAGCAAGGCCATGGTCCTTGTGTCACATAAAGTAGGTCTATAACTCTGGGCACTATCCATCACATTATTCTGTGATTACCTTGAAATCAGTATTGAGTCCCTTTTGTGGGAGGGAAAATGAAAGATAAAATTTACAGTCAGAAAATACAGAAGTCCTTCAATATTGCCAACACTTAAAAGAGAGGCTGGGGCATGGAACTTAGAAAATGGTTTTCAAATTCTCCCCACTCCCAGTAGCTATGGCACAGGATAAAACTATGTTGGGAATACAAGGCATTTGGAGCAGACTTCTACCTACACCCTTCCTCCAAGCAAGCAAATGTAAAATGGCTTTTTTATTTCTCAGTTCCTAAACTGCCAGTACTTGGGGAGGTTCCATACATTAGGGGAGTGTTCAGAACACCAACATAATAACACAACGCTAAAGCAATGTGCCAAGAGAGTTTCTAGAAGGCAGGCCATGTGATGTGGGAAACTCACTGGGCCTTAGTAATCAAGGAGATCCCAAGATTCTCAATCGCCTTTCAGTTCCCATAACCTAGGATTAGTTGCTGCTGGTGCTGGGTAGTTTCATCAGGCAGCTGTAAGGCCAAAGGTCTGTTGGCTGATCATTCTTTTTCAAACAAATTCATTTAATAAATAAGTAAATTGAGATAATATTAGGTTCCTCTTCATGAGGTGTCACCACCATCGTGCACCCATCACTAAGTCACCCAGAGTCTGCCACCATCGTCCATTATGCCTCCTTCCCTCTTTGTTCTAACCACTCCACCTCCCCCCTGTGCCCTCTCCACCCTCCTGCCATGCTCTAGTTCTCTGGCCAGTTATAAAGGGTTAGGTTTTAAACTTGTCTTATCTGACCCTTAGTTTTGGTTCTATATATTCTGCATATTAATCACAACATCCTGCATTTGTCTTCTTCCTTCTGACTTATTTTACTTAACATTATCCCTTCCAGATCCATTCATGCTGCCACAAATGGCACAAGTTTATCTTTTTTGATTGCTGAGTAGTATTCCATTGTGTATATATACCACATCTTCTAAGCCACTCATGTGTTCTGAGGAATTTAGATTGTTTTCATAATTTGGCTGTTGTGAATAGTGCTGCAATAAACACAAGGGTGCAAGTCTCCTTTTGAATTAGTGTTTTTGAATTTCAGGAGTGGAATTACTGGGTCATATGGCAGATCTACTTTTAATCTTTTGAGATCCCTTATGCAGTTTTCCACAAAAGCTGGACCCATCTGTGTTCCCACCAGCAGCATAGGGGGGCTCTTCTTTCTCCACATCCTTGTTAGCGCTTGTTTATGTTTTTGATATGGGTTGCTCTATAAGTATGAAGTGGTATGTCAGTATAGTCTTGATTTGCATTCCCCTAATGATAAATAATGATGAACATTTTTCTACCAGGCTGTTTGCCACTTGTATGTCTTGTTTGGAGAAATGTTTGTTTAGTTCTTCTGCCCATTGTTTTAATTGGGTATTTGTGTTTCTGTTGTGCTGTTTAAGTTCTTTGTAGATCTTCAATATCATCTCCTTGTTAGAGCATGGTGTGCAAAAATTTTCTTCCATTCAATATGGCATCTTTTCATTTTAGTTATGGTATTTATTTTTGCTGTGCAGAAGTTTTTTAGTTTTTAGGTAGTTCTAGTTATTTATGTCTTCTTTTGTTTTCTTTACTGTTGGGAATGAAACATTTGTTATTCATGTACATATCTATCTAATAGAGGAGAAAATTTTGATTCCAATACCTGTGGAGTCATTACAAATGCATTTCACAGCACAGAGATATATTCATGATTACCCAGAATAAAAGAAAGCAAAAGTTGAACCTCAAAATTTAAATTGACTCAACTAGTCTAGTTAATCTTCTATAATCAGTTACTCCAGGCACAGTCATGAATAATTTCAAAACCCGAAATCCCAAACTGGAAGTAATTAGCAACGGGTAAAATTGCTATCTGCTTTTGACTCCCTTCTCTGAGGTTTAGAGAAGAAAATGGCCCAGAGACTGCTATATACTCCATTTCCATTTTATTATTTTAGTTCTTTATTGCTAATGCTAGTGAAGATGCTACTGGTGATGCGATGACAATATAAGCATTTTCCCATAGCTGCTTCTCAGTGGAGATTCTGCGGCTTAGATGCTCCTTTGGCCACAGCAGTGGGTCATCTGTGCTGTGAAATGCATTTGTAATGACTCCACAGGTATTAGAATCAAAATGTTCTCCTCTATTAACTACTCTTTGAAGTAACAAGATCCAGTTTCCTTAGGCTTAGACTTTTATTTTCAATTTTCCATTCTTTAGTCTTATACAAATGCTTTGATATTACTTTTGCTTAGACACAACTAATCTTTAGAAAACATTTAAATTAGTCTTAACAGCCCAAATGCCCAAAAGTAGATGACTGGATTAAAAAGATGTGCTACATATAACATACACAATGGAATATCACTGAGCAATCAAAAAAAGATAAAACACATGCCTTTTGCCGTAACGTAGATGGAGCTGGAAAAGATCATGCTTAATGAAATAAACTAGAAAGGAAAGGAAATACCAGATGGTTTTACTCATAGCAGGAGTAAAACGGACCAGGCGAGAAAATAATGGTAATAATGAACAGCTATATACCAGAGACATTTTATGGGGATGGAGTGGGGAATGGGATCAAAAAAAGTGGGGGGAATGAAGTGCACTAGACTATGGTGCTGGCACATGGGTGATTTGGTGATGGGAAGCCCAGGGAGGTTACAACTGAGATGGAAAAAGGCACAGAATGATGTAAAAATAAACTATTATGTTATTTAAAAAAAATTAGTCTGAGGTTTAGAAGAAAATGGCCCAGAGACTGCTATATACTCCATTTCCATTTTATTATTTTAGTGCTTTAATGCTAGTGCTAGTGAAGATGCTACTGGTGATGCAATGACAACATAAGCATTTTCCCATAGCTGCTTCTCAGTGGAGATTCTGCGGCTTAGATGCTCCTTTGGCCACAGCAGTGGGTCATCTGCTCCCAATCACACTGCTGTTGAGTGGCAGCTCAGTGGGAAACTCAGCACCATACAATGAAGGCCTTGCTCTTCAACACCAGTTCAGTAGGAGACAGCTCTTTTCCCAGGCTTTCTGAGGAAAGGGGAGGGAAGGTCAAGGGCACACTTCTTCCGGCATCATGTTGCTTTATTTTCCATCACTGTCTTTTTTCAATAAGCTAGCATTCATGCACTGAAAGTGGTATTATCATGGTTTTGACAGTGTACTTAGATTTTGTCTTCATAAGAAAGGATTCACAATGAGGACAACGGTTTCTTTCATTACATTCTAGCACAGCACACCAGAAGGAGGCCAGTGAGGAGGCAGTTACAATGAGAGGGTTAGATTTTCTTCCAGATTCTTTAGGACACTCCTCAAAGATGGAGCCATTCAAGGTCAGTGTGTGATGAAGAATTTAAGGAACCTGCCTGAAACTGGGGAGTTTATTGCTTCTATCATCTCCCTTGTAAGTGTTAAGACAAGGGGAGAAAATTGGGGTCAAAAGAAACAATTTCCCAAAGTCTTGATTTCCTGCAAGGGTTTTACCTAACCAGCAGCTGTTTTCAACAGACTATCACCATAGATGGAATCAGGTTTCAATTTGGGAAGGGGGGATTGGCATTCTAGAGCATCACAAACATTTTTACATCAATTAACAAATTTTTATGCTATATGGGTAATGACCTAGACACTGTTCTGGGCAACAGAAGTTGAACAAAACGTAGCCACTATCCTTAAAAATTTTCCACCCTAGTGTTGGAGAAAGTCAGTAATGGACCCTGGTTGGGAAAGAGCATTTCCAGTTACCCCTGACTTTCACAGCTTTATAAATTCATCTCTAGATAGAAGATCTATAGAATGATATCAAGATGTTCTCTGCTATTGAGTTCATACAGCCATATGATTTCAAGCCCCTTTTGATGATCTTCCCAACTTCTACCCCCCATTTCCAGCCATTTAACCTTTTCTCCCTTCACTTTCCTACTGAAACTCAGATACTTTAATTATCAATGTCTGCTAGTATGCAATGTCAGCTTATTCATCTTTCATTCCTTTACTCATATATGTGAAATCATCCATGATTTGTCTTTATCTTTCTTACTCTGCTACACCCTTCAATTTTGCTGTAAATGGTAACATTTCCTCTTTCCTTGCTGCTGAATAGTACTCCATCATGTGAATAGGCCACAGCTTGTTTATCTGATCCTCTATCAGAGGGTACTTAGGCTGCCTCCAAATCCCAGCTATTGTAAATAATACTGCAATAAATATTGTAGAGCACATAAATCAATGAAAAAAAACCGCAAACTTCTATTTTCTTACATTTCACTTACTATGACACATAGAACCTGACTTCCCCTCTTAGGAATGGGTTGACAACTTGCCCAAAGTCTTCAGGTATGTAAGCACTTAAAGGGAGAGCTGGAGTTAGCCAAGCTCCAAAGTCTACCTTCTTAACCACACTTCAATACTGACCCCACAACATTCAATAAATCATTAGTTGGTGTTATCATGAAATCTGTAAGAAGTTAGAATGTCTGAGCTGCAAGACATAGTCCAATTGGTATCATTTCTTCTTTTGAGAGAAAACTTTCAGAAGTAGTTTTTTCTGACAAATATGAAGGGTTTGGAATAGAAGAGTGTAGATTCTGTGAACAGATAGTATGAATCCAGATTGCTCACTGTGTGATGGTGGACATATTATCTGCCTGCTGTTGATTCCTTCACAAAATGAGAAAATGCCACCACCCCTGCAGGGTGACTATGAGATTTTATGAACTAATGTCTGTCTGTGAAGCACCCTATGTAGCATGTAGTAGGCATTCAGTAAATGCCAAATGTCTGAAGAAGAAAAAAGGGAGGAAAACATAAGTAAAAATAGCATCAAACCAGAGAAGATGGCATCACTGAGACAAAGAGAGAAAGAACAGGCAGGAAGATGCATTTGATACATTTAGACAAAGTTAAGACACATAAAAAATTTAAAGACAAGTATCTTGAAGGACATTAAATATATAAAATGGATATTTTGGGGGAGGTGGAGTAAAAGTGAGGTAAAAGGGAAATGTAGAACACGGCAGAGATTTGAAGAGGTGCTCTTGATGTCACATACCTGAAATCTAGGACGTTCCTGGTTCCACAGACCTCATTCATCCACACACACCTCCCTCAAACACATAGGCAAGAAGAGAGGGACCAAAGCCCAACCTCTCTGCCCACTCACACTTCGTTCCCAAACTCCCTGATGTTTTATCTCCCTATTCACCAACTGCTCAAAACATCTACCTCCTGCTGGATCCAATGAACCTAAAATCCGTAATAAATTCCCTTAGGCCCTCACCTGCCATAACTAGTTAACCACCAGTGCTCCACCCCTTCTCAAATGCCAAGATTGCTTGCTGAGGACTTACTTGGCAAACTGTCCAATATTTGCTATTCTTAAAGAATACATCATTAGAGAAAGATTTCAGGATTTACATATTCCTATAGGACTGTCTCATATAGAAGCTTGTAAACAGGTGATTTAAGAACAGAGGACTGAAAAACTGACAAATTTAATCTATCAAACTTTTGAAAATTAAATTGAACAGATCTGGATAAGTGAGATTCAACTATTTAGAGTTTTGCTGTCCAGCAGACACCTGTAAAATTTGATGAGTTCAAACTGGTATGTGCTGTAAGTATAAAACATACATTTTTTTCTACTAAATCTGAAGATTTAGTAAAAAGTGTTAAATGCCAGGTTAACAATTTTTATCAATTACTTCCTAAAATGATAGTATTTTGCTTTTTAACTAAACATATCAATAAAATTAATTCTACCTATATCTTTTTATTTTTCAAATGTTTATACATAAATAAAAAAATCTTTAAATAAATAAGTAATGATAGAGAATAACCAACTGGAATGATTCAACACACAAAAGTCCATCAATGTAATACACTAAACTTAAACGGAAAGGGAAAACAGGACCTTGATTAAAACAGAAAGATCTTTTGCCAAAATTCAATACCCTTTCATAGTTAAAAAAAAAAAAAACAACTATGAATAAAAGAACATTTTCTAAAATATAATAAAGACATACAAAAAATCCACAGTTCACACCACACTCAGTGATGAAATATCCAGCTTTTCCATCAGATCAAGAACAAGATAGGATGCCTGTCTTACTATCACTTCTCTTAAACATAGTACTGGAAGTTAATAGCCAGAAAAACCAGGCAGGAAAACGAAGGGCTTACAAATTGGAAAAAAGTAAATATATCTCTGTTTAGACATAACACAACCTTATCTGTATAAAACACTAAAGATTATACACACGTGCACACATGTATACAAACACATGCACACTGGAGCTAATCAGTGAATTGAGGCAAAGTTTTGTATGTTGTAAAACCAACATACAAAATAAGTCGTGTTTCTACATATTATCAATGGACAATCAGAAAAAGAAATTAAAACAATTCCATCTATAACAGCACAAATTAGAACAAAATGCTTAGGAATAAACTTAAGAGGCAAAAATTACACTAAAAACCATCCCTAAAGAAATTAAAGAGAACACCACTAGAGAAACCAATATATTTAACACAAAGTTTATCAAAATCCCACAGAATTTTTGCAGAAATAGAAAAACATCCAAAAATTATTATGGAATCCCAAGGGATCCTAAATAACTAAAATAGCTAAAAAAAAAAAATTGGAAGTACCATTGTTTTACATTGTTTTGACAATACAGAACTTCTCCTCTTTGAGCACAGAATATAGGGTTAAGAATATATTATTTTTAGGAAGAAGGGAGAATCTTGAAATGTGGATTTGTTGGGAAACAAACATCAAAAGATAAGCATCTTATGGAGACAAGATAATATAAATCAATCAGGAGACAGACAACAAAGGCAGCTATTTATTAAAGAAACTGCATTTCACTATAGTAACAGAAGAGGCTCTGTTACTTAGTAAGCCATGTTAACTATTCCATTCTTCTACAAGGGATTACTTGTTAAAACTGACTGGGAAAATATAACATAATTACTCATGAATAAAAAGAACCAAGCAACAAGCGCTGGGGTGATGTTATTATATAATGAGAATTAAACCTTTCCAGTAGTTGAGGTCATATAAATAAAGGCTAGTAGAGGGAAATTGTGGTAACACTTGGAAAAAAAGTATTAAAATAGAAGTAAAAAAAAGAAAATACCGATATGATAACCACAATTCATAAATTGAAAAACTCAGAACAGAAAAAGGGACAAATGAAAAAATATGAAACAAAACTATCAAAACTCAAGAGATTGAAATAAAACATTCTAAAAACAAAGATTAAATTTTAACTTTTTAAAAGGGAGAATGTAAATACTTGTACATAGAGTAAAAAATATAGGAGAAAAAGAAAAAGTACTCAAAATTAAACAGACATGGGAAAAAAAGGTAAAAAGAAAAGCTGGTATAGAAAACAAAAACACCCAACATTCATAAAATTTGAGTCCCTAAGGATATAAAGTAAAACCACAGAACTAGTGTTTAAAAGCACAGTTCAAGAAAAACTGCTGAAATAAAAGACCTGACTCTGTATATTAAGTAGGGGGAAATTAATGCACCAGGAAAAGTCAACCAAGAGGAGGTAACTGCATGATGCTTATAAAACTATTTGACTTTTAAAAGAAAACACCCACTGTACCTCTAGGGAAAAAACCAAGTCACTTAACAAAAGAAAAAAATCTAATTGGCACCAGTCTTCTCAACAATATACAAATGTAAGGAAACTATGGAACATTATTTCTATAAAAGCCCAGAAAAAGTATGAGTAAAAGATTTTAAAACTAGCCATGCTACCCTTCAAGAGTCAAATCTATGGAAAAAGTTGTAATCATGAAAGAACTAAATGAAGATTTTTTTATACTTGTAAGCCCTTTGAAGGGAATAAACACTGGAGAAATGTTGGCAAAAGGTGTCGAGCACTGAAGATATTCTGTGATAAATTCAAGAGTACAAGAAGATTAGAGGTAAGTGTAGGAGAATAGTTTGGTAATATCACTTATCTCTGAAATAAATAGCTGGAAAAAAGGGAGGAAAAAGGGCAATGTAGAAAAAGCTCACTGATCGACATATAAGTAACAGATGGTAGTCAAACCAAAGTAAATGTAGTTGAAAATGCAAAAGTAAGAATCTAACGAAAGCAACATGAACAAAGTGCTTTATATCAGAAGTCCAAATACATAATTAACAACAACTACAAAAATGTTTCTCTGAAGAAATGGCTCATTCCAATACTGGGCTAGAAAAAAATAACAGGGCCTGCGACATCTATTTGTGCCAAAAACCAAAAATGTGCTCACAACTAGTAAGGAATAACCAAAAATATGATCACAACTTGTAGGGCCTCCCCTATAGATTTAGAAGTGTTTGAGGAAAAAGCATTAGTTGACTATAGACATTCACATTCCTATAGATAGAAAACTCATTTTAGTTAGGTGACTATTACAACTCCTTACTGTGAAAATCAGTAATGAAAGGGGTAGAATTAATCACGTTTTTCCACAAAGAGAATTTTCACAGTTAATAAATGAAAGCATTGCTTTTAAAAATGCTAGCAACTAAATTTTTCTATGGAAGACAAAATTTAGAAAAATCACCATTTAAAAACACCTAGTGAAATGATCCACGGAGGCAAGTATCATCAATGGGTAGGTGTTAGAGAATGAAATAATTCATTTTGTTGCCAAAACATCACCCTATAACCACAGAGCATTTGCTAAGTATGAAAGAGGTGGGTGTTTTAACTTTACCATGGAGTGCTGAATCTGAAATTTTTTATGCTTATTTTATAGGAGGTACAGCAGATAGAAGAGCAAGTTAGATTCATACCATGAGGAAACAAACAACTGTAGAAAGTGAGAGAACACTTTACAAGTCTGGTTCAAAGTCTGTCAGTGCAAAGGCGGAGAAGATGAAGGAACTGTCAAAGACTAAAGAGCTATAACCAAGTTCAGTGCAAGAATCTTAACTGGATATGAGTGAAAAAAATAACAAAAGACCATTTAGGGACACTAAGTGATTAGCCTTTAGATGAAATCAGTGTTAGTGATTTCATCATTAACAATGAACTAGGTTAAGCTATAGAGACAAATAGTCCCAACTGTCAGTGACTTAAAACCAAGGTTTATTCCTCACTCCTACTTATGTAGTAATGTTTCAGAAGTATGACATGCCTCAATCTATTGCTCTTCAGACAAGATAATTACTTTTAAGAACAAAAAGATGGTTGCTGCTCAGGATAAGTGGTTTGGGATAGTTCAATGATTCCCCTATCACTTTGCATCGGAGTCAAAATACTATTAAGTTAAACACTTTGCTATGCAAATTTCAGCTCCAGAATCCCAACTAAAAGTTGTTGAATGAGAAACTCAAACGTTAGAGCCTGAAGTTGCTCTCAGTCATACAGATTTTTATAAGAATTGTCATACAGATACTTCAGTTGCTAGAAATAATAAGTAACAGGTACTTTTGATAATAAATTAGTGTTATCTTCTTATAAATGGCAAGTACAGTACTACTTTCTGAGAGAATCATTACTCTTTTATTTTTATGTAAGTCTTTATAAGTGTAGATTCCTAAAACACAGTTAATATAATTTTGGAAACAAGGTTCTATATTCTACTTCATCAAGGTATGCTAATGCAATTAGATGACCACATGTAAAAGCCAACAAAATAACTAATAAAACGTAACTAATGACTCAATGTCACTAAAAATGTCTAACTATTCTAAATAGCTTCGCCCTTGACTGACATTTCATCAAACTTAATATGTACTAATTACGTATTGTTCAGTATTCTAAAGGGCAAAACCTACCAAAAAAAAGAAAATTCCAAAGGCTAATTACATGCCTGTTAGAGTGATCAAAATCCAGCACACTTACACCACCAGCTAACTGGCAAGATGTGAAGCATCAGAAACCCTCACTCACTGCTGGTGGGCATACAAATGGTACAGCTACTCTGGAAGATAATTTGGCAGTTTCTTACAAAATGAACATACTCTTTAAACATGTAACCCCAGTAATCATGCACCTTTGGGACTTACCCAAAGGAGATGAAAACTGTCCACACAAAACCTGCATGTGGGTTTTTACAGCGGCTTTATTCATTACTGGCATAACTTGGAAGCAACCCAGATGTGCTTTATTAAAAAAGATTTCTTGCTGCATACAATAACTAGGTTGTAGGGCAGAGGTGCAGTGGGTAACAGGATTCAAGAGACAGAATAGGGATCAGAACAGACATCTACTGAAATACACTGCTGAGGGGAGCAGTGGGCAAGACAGGAGAGGTCTGCTATGCCAGGTTCGATGCCCTGGCTAGGGATCGGACTCATGCTGCAGTGGCTAGCCTAGCTTGATAGTGCAGGGACTTTAACCCCTATACCACTAGGAAAGCGCCCCCCCCCCAAGATGTGCTTTAATAGGTGCATTGATAAGCTGGAACATACAGAGATACTAAAATGATATATCAAGGCATGAAGAAATGTGGAGGAATCTTAAATGCCTATCAATAAATGAAAAAAAAGTCAATCTGAAAGGCTATATACTGTGATTCCAACTATACGACATTCTGGAAATGGTAAAACTATGGAGACTGGCCTTCCCTGGTGGCACAGTGGGTTAAAGCACAGCACTGAGAATCTAAAGCCACTTCCGCATGAGTTCGATCCCCGCCTGCCCCAGAGGTGACCACATGGCGTGGCAGACCTCTCCTGACCCGCCCGCTGCTCCCCTCAGCAGTGTACTTCGTCCATCTGCCTGTTCTGCTCCCCACTCTGTCTCTGGTGAAGCCTCTCACCACCCCTGAGCCTCTGACCTGTACACCAGTTCTGTATGCACAAATAAATATTTAAACAAACAAACAAAAAACTATGGAGACAATGAAAGGATCAGTGGTTGTCAGTGATCAGGTAAAGCAAGACAATTTTTAACATAGTGAAAATTTAGAGCATGAGAGTACACTGTATGACACTGTATGATTATACATTTGTTAAAGCACACATAACATCTACCACCACAAGTGAATCCTCGAACAAACTGTGGGTTCTGGGTGAGGGTGAAGTGTCAATATAGCTTCTTCGAATGTAATGTATCCCACTCTGGAGGGAGATGATGATAATGGAGGAGGCTGTGCATGAGTGGTGACCGGGGCTACAGAAAAAAAAAATAATCTCTGAACCTTTCTCTCAATTTTTTGCTGTGACCCTAAAGCCAGTCTAAAATCAATTTTTAAAAAATGTTAACACTAATCCCCAACCAAATAAAGAGAATTTTTAAAGTCTTTTCATATTTTGATTTCCTCAAGATGCCCTAAACTACTTCTAGCCATCTAACCATTCAAACACCTCTGAATAAAGTTATACTTTTCTCTGCCAGTAATTTTCCTCCCTTTACACCCAGAACAGCATTTGGAGAGTCATTTCATCTTGAATGTACATTCTCATCACATACTGCCTTCCATCACCATATTGGTAAGGGTACAGCCGAATAGTGATTATAATGCCAGGAGCAAAAGGAAAATGTATTTTTGCATGTAACAGCTATCATTTTCAATATCCATATTTCGAAAAACAAACGGATCAAACTTTATACTTTTATAGTCTCTATAATGTGCAGGGTCAATTTGTTTTTTAGGTAAGGGAGGGAAAAAAGTACCATCTGATCCTATTTTTTTTTTTTAAAGAAAAACATTCAAAGTAAAACATGAATATTTAATTGCCTTTAAATAACACGTGTAATAATATACATGCTATAGAGTCTCAGACATACTGAATGTTAATCCAATTTTTAAGACATATATACAATCTGCTTCTTGCCAACCTATACCCTATAGCTCATGTTGAATGTTCACTGATTTCTGTCTGTGTGAGCATGTGAGCACATACATTTATGTGTAAAGTTGAAGATTATGATAATAAACCAAAGAGGTGAATGTAAAAGTCTGCCAAGACAGATTCTAAAATCACAATCAGTAACAAGAACCAAGTACCAAGGCACTAAAGTTTCCCTTTGTAATCACAAAGATTAAGTTTCCTATCCCAGAGTTTAGGTATGGAAATAGGCTTTGCTAAATCACAGGCTATATTTTATAGTGTATTTCTGTTACTGTTTAAAAGGAACAATTTTCTCATTATACAACATGTTACAGAAAGGCATGGGAAAAATAAACAGGGTTAGATAAGCTGTCATACAATAAAGTTGTTTTCCACTTGAAAAAAATGTTTGTGTTCAAAACTAATATAACAGACATAGGTATAATAAAGAGCTACTTGATGGATCCTATGCAGAGGTCCTAGTATTCTTAATCATACCTCATGCCACTCAGGTTATTAAACTTGCAATTTGAAAGCCCAAGAGTGATACTGTCAACTGCAAATGACTTAAAGGTTGTATTAGTTCATAGAATAAACAGTTAATATGGTAAAACAAAACTCCCCTAGCATCTAGCTTTTGTCAAACATTTAACTTTGTACTTGGCTGCCCTTAATTTTCCTTTTTTTACTCTTCTCTACTAAAAGAGAAGAAAAAAATGTTCCACAGAATAACTGCTTTAAAACTCATTCAACCAATTCAAATCTAACCATTTGTACTTCCTTTACATCATTTTCAAAATTTTGGGTAAATTTAAGTTAGATATTCTAGGAACAGCAATTCATTGAGAGATAAAGCAGTTTAAAAAATATGTATGTATGTACAATGTTTCTAAAAACAGTTTCAGTTAGAACACTTTAAACTTAGTTGCCACAGGAATAAAGTCAACCACAAAATAAGAATCAATGGAATGCAGTAATTCATACAAAAAAGACAATGTTCTTATATATAATATATATATATAGTTATATATAAGAGCACTGAATATATATATATATATAAATTATCAAATGTAGCACTAAACAAATTGTAATCAGAATAAAACCTTCAGTTTTGTTAATTCTGAATATAGACTTGGGACCTCCTAAACATTACATGAGTAGTGTACTTCTGCAATTGTTTATATAGGCATATTATAGCATGCAATTGCTGTTACAGAGCACAACTGTTTACAAATAAAACAAGTAAAACAAGGTTGGTCAAACAAAAATATCTTATTCTAGGCTTTAAAAAACTTAAGTGTAAAGAATAAACTGAGATTTTTAAGGCTTCCTTATAAATATTTTTCATGGCACGTCAACATTAAATATCACTAGTAGGCAAAATGTAAATATTCAGTTACATAATCAAAATACATGCCATTTCAATTAAGGGGCCACTTTGTTAAGTTTTGCTTACTGCAAATTAAATTATACTTCAGGAAGGCCATTTATGTTTGGCTGTAATTAACATATAAATGATATAGAAATGTCAATTCACTGCTATAGAGTACAAATTGTATTTTGAGTGAATCCACCAAGACCACACATTTCTTACAAAACTGAAAGTCAATTAAACTGACTTATGTCTCTCACAAGAGCAGTTATTATTCTTTCTTCAACTATTAACTGTTAACTCTAAGATCATTATTAGACAAATTACTTTTGCTCAAGCGCACATATCATCCTCACAATAATCCACTTCTTCCATTGTAATAGTCCAGAAAATACTCTGTCTAGCAAGTCATTCTTGCTACACCATACTCTAAGCTGACCACAGCAGGTTCTGATTTGGAAAACTCTTCAGTGTATTCACTGTAACGATTATCTGCTGGGTTGCTGCCCTCTATAGTTCGAAGTGCATCGTTCACCGGTAACAGAGTTTGTTCCTTAAAACACAGTGAAGCTTTGAGTGTAGGTGATTCCGGATGAACTGAATGTAACAATTCCTTGGTTAGAACTTCATCTGCTTGCTTCTTTTTGTATTGCTTCATTTTCTAGAACACATCCAAATTTGAAAAAAATATTACTAATACCAAAGACTACATGATGTTCAACATGTTTTACAAAAGAAGAAAACATGCTTTTGCAATGTTCTTTTTAAATACAATAGTTAAATTGTTTATAATTAAAATTACTCTCGGGCCCTCCCTGGTGGTGCAGCAGATTAAAGCACTGCACTAAGAAGCTAAAGCCACTTCAGCATGAGTTCAATCCCTGCCTGCCCTGCAGGTGATTCCATATGGCTCCACAGACTTCTCCTGACCTCCCGCTGCTCCCCTCAGCATCAGCAGTGTACTTTGATGATCTGCCTGTTCTGCTCCCCACTCTGTCTCTGGTGAAGCCTCTCACTGCCCCTACACATCTGGCCAGTACCCCAGTTCAGTATGCACAAATAAATAAATCTTTAAAAAAAAAAATTACTCTCAAAAATTAATAAGGTTGAATGTAGGTGAATAAGACATGGTTGAAAACCTTAACTGTTTACAAACTGCACAATGAAAATGGTTAGATAAGATTTATTACAAAAGACCACTGACTATATTTTTTATATATATATATAAAATATACACATATATATACTTCCTTAGCTAAGAGATGATGAAAGAATGTTCCCACCCGAGAGACAGATTAAACAGTTTTACTGAATTATAGCAACCTAGGATTTAAAAAATAAATACTTACTATTCCTTTTCAGTTATATATA
>NW_004567111.1:39126405-39136694 GCF_000260355.1 Condylura cristata
TATATATATATATATAAAGACAAAGAAAAGATTATAGGACAATCTCAGAGTGGAAAAGGCTTTCTTAAGCAAGATACACAAAGAGGCACAAAACACAGCATGATCAATGTGACTGTATTACAATTCAAACATCTATACAAAACTTAGCGTGAGTAAAGTGGGAGAGGCAAAAATAGACAAGGCTGTTTCTACTACATCTAATTAACAAAGAATTAGTGTCTTGTATATAAAGAATTCTTACAAATTTTAAAAATGTTCTGCCAACAGTAAAATGAGCAAAGATTTGAACAGGCCATTTACAGAAAAGAAAAACCAAGTCATTCAGTTTACTTGTTCATGGAAATCCAAAACTGAAAACATTTTAAATATTCGGTAGCAGCTGAAGGGATAGACTGTGATAAACTCATTCATATAAGAGACTATTAGGCAATAGTTTCTCAAACATTGATAAATTAAAACTACATGCATCAATTATCCATACATTTCAAAACAGTGTTGAGCAAAATGGAGGGTGTCAGTATGACAATCCTGACATAGCTTTAAAACATGCATCTCTTAAGTGAGTAAGGATGCATGGGCATTTGTATTATTTGCTGCTTCTTAAAATGTACATTCTTTTATACTTTTTCAAATAATAAACATAGTATATATTTACATAGTACTGGACAAATATATATTAAAACATTATAAATTACAGAGGTAAATATATGTAATACAAATATAAAAATATGCACAGGAATGATAAGGCACATTAAAAGTAGATGGGGAAGGTGTAAGGAGTACAGTCTTCAAGTACATTTATAATGCTTTCTTAAAATGAAAATTCTCAGGCAAATAAGGTGAATGCTAAAATCTCACAAAACTAGGTAGCAGATGCCCACAATATTTAATGGATTTATATCGATACTTTTCAAAACAGTTAAAATATTTCAATAAATTTTAAAATACAGAAAGCTATTTCAAATAAACCTCAGGTAGAGGAGATCTGATTTTGAAACAATCGTGTACTTAGGAGTTTCCTATATACACTGATTTACGCATATAATACAAGAAAGGAAACAAACTGATGTAATATTTCAAATAAATTATATTAGCTACATTAGAATACTTACAGATTCTAAGTCTTTAATATCTTCCTCTAACTGCTTGTTTTGCTCATTCATATTCATAATTATATTAAATACCGACTGTCTAGGATGCAGTGTTCGATCAAATTGGTGGTACATGTTCCTCCAAAACCTTTATGACAAAAATGAAGTTTCAATAAAATGTGTTTGAGAAAAATCAAGTTAATATAGTATGTGAATGATGCTAACTTACTTGAAATTGAAAGATACTGTGTTTGGTTCCAAAACCGCAAATTTCTGAGATTTAGAGCTGTAGAGAGGATTTAAGTACTTCTTTTGATCATCCAAAAGAAATGGCCACACAGAGTGAGTCTTCTCCTTTAACCTTAATGTGATGAAAAGCAAGGATCTTTGTTATAGATGTTAACACTAATTTTTATAAATCGGGGGAAAGTTTTAGTTTTTCTTCCTATTTAAAGTCTCAAACCCCTCGTCTCTGAATTCTGTATTCGCTTTTCACATTTTCCACGCACAATCAGGTAATAAATAAAACCATATCCCTTGAATACATACAAGTTTACCAACTTCTTTCATAACCATGCACTTTAAGAGATTCCTTTCATTTTTTAAAAGATTTTTATTTATTTTATGTTGAAAACACAGGGATGAGAAGATTCACCAGAGACAGAGTCGGGAGCAGGACAGACAGATTTACTGAAAGACCCTGCTAAGGGAGCAGCCAGTGAAACAGAGAGATCTGCTGTGCCATATGGGTTAGTTCCTTGGGTGAGGATTGAACTCTGGCTACCAAGATGGATTGTCAGAGGGATAGTGCTGAGACTTAACTCCTAGGCCACCAGGGAGGCCCAAAAGATTCCTTTTTACCTCCAAAATTTTATAAACTTGCTTCCTGTTACACCTATTTCAAATCATCAAATATACTTACGGAGTATTTGATGAGTATATGGAACAAGATATTAAGAAAAAAATCATATCTCACAATAGTAAAAATTACCAATTGTATTGCAAATCAGAATAAATAGGTGAGTAAAAAATCAAATAATTTTAGATATACTTACCAAATATGCATAAAATAAATAGGAATGGGGGGGTGGAGAATCTGCTACCTTTTTTTATAACCCCTAAAATGACACATAAGTATATTCTTAGAGAATAAAATAGAATAATCTCTTTTATTATCACTTTCTCATTTATGAGCATGTTTAGAACTAGTTGAGGATAGTTCTTCCTAAAACAGCTTTAGTTCCAAGAGTCATCTACTCCAAATTATGATAAGCTGAAAATTATATAGCACAGAGTTGAAGTCTTAATGTTTTTGATTTGTTCATCTCTTTCAACTCTTCACTCCCTTTGCACATCTTAGAATCTTCCACATGATCTCAGTTCTGCCATCAACTTTGTTGGGAGTAATAGATTACTAACAGATTTAGCTTCTCTAGTATGTAACTAAACATTCAAGAATCTATAACTGCTTTTTATGGACTCTTTGGGAAACTGTGAATCCCAGGCATGGGTATATACCTCAAAGCCTTACCTAACATTTCCCTTGCATTAGTATTCAGCCAGAAATTGCTACCTCCAAAGCCAGATTAGGGAGGAACAAGTATGGGACCCTATTCAAGGACAGACACAGTGCAGCCAACAGAGGTAGATTTATTCATCCTAAAGAAATACCCGTTTAGAAATGTGAGAACTGTAAAGTTTCATCATACTTTAAATCAATACTTAAATCTTTTACCAGATTTTAAAACTTAATGATGAATACTTTCCAGAGGATGGAATTGTGTAAAGATATTTCTGTTACAAAGGTAAAGTCAGGATGGAAAGGAGAATTCTAGAATGTTGGTAATGCTCCTCATTCTGGAGATTTATTGGCCTTTAATTGATGCTATATGTATTTTTTTTTATATGCAGGCTACACTTCTAGTGTTTTAAATGTATTTTTATATGTAAATGTATTTTTACTATATATGAGGGATGAAGGTATTTAGTTTCAGAAATACAAACAACAAAATCTTCACGATAAAATTCAGGACTATTTTATGTCAAGATATTTTATGAAGTTCAAGGATCTATGTTAGACTTCCCTCAGCTAGTAGGAAAAAAAGAGAGCCCATTTTAATCAAATTATCTTACTTGAGTTCTTCTCTTTCCTTCTGACAATTTCCAAGGAAGTTTCCAAATTGACATGAATGAATATGTTCATGGATCTGAAGAAGAAATGCTTCATTGAATTCAAAGGCCTGTGGAAACTGTTCTGTCAAATGCCACACACATTCCAAGAACTGAGTAAACACCGGTGAGACTTCCTTTGCATCACCATCCAAATGGCCACACCTAAGACCCCAGAAAGTACAAGCTTTTAAAGTTGCCTCTAAAAGCTCATTGTTCAGTTATTGCTAAAATTAAATATATGCACACAAAACATCCTAAAACATTATTGTAGGCTATCACCAAAATACTATACTGCTTTTATTAAAACAATTGATGTTGATGAGTTTTCAACTGCAATTTTAAAGGGTTTGTTACCTTCTTCTACAACATACAGACAAAAAAGGTAGTAAGTAGCCATGACAATTAACGCAGGTAAAAAAAATTAAAATGGCAGCAAAAATTAAATCAATCTTCATACAAAAACCCTAGCACGCTCACTTAACTCATACACGCAAGCTCAGGAAGAGAAATGCAACACTCCAAGCTTGTTTATGGATTTTACAGCATATAACTGTGACTCACCTATCTGAAAACTTATGTCCAAAGGAAATCCAGTCCTTTTCTATTAAAACCTTAATGACAAAAAGTATAAAATCTTTCAATTTGTTGTTGTTTAGAGTGGACAAAATCTTATTATCTTAAAAACAATCACTTATACTTTAATGATATGGCTGAAAGCAAAACAACAAAACATTTTTAATTATAAGAAAAACCCTGGGAGACTAGAGGTGGGGTTAAAGCCATGAAATAATACATAAAAGGAAGTACAGTCTATGACTATTTCAGTTGCACTTACTACATTTTAAGTGAAAAGTATGCATTATTACAAAGCACTACTGCACTTACATTATGTATATATGATGAAAATATGTGCATAGAAAAATCTAGGAAAATATAAAACAATATGTTAACAGTGGTTAACTTTGGATGGAAGACTAGTGTGGGTGTTGAAAATGATAGAGATTTAAAAATGATAACGACCAATGAAACATTTACATTCAAATTCAAATGTTGACATTGAATCTCCTGGGTCTTTCTTTTATCTGTTTTCTGTCACAACTCCACTAAATAGGGTTTTTTTTTTTTAAGAATAATCTAAACATATCTGCTCAGTATTGAATATTTATAGCATCATTATAATAATCACCAAGTACATTTTTTGTACAATGTTAAAACTGTCACTTTTAGTTTCTCTGACTTTGTTTTAGATCTTACTTTTCCAGAAGGCCATATAATCAAGCAAAGATGCAATCTGAAGTTACATTCCATGGCCTCAAATCCTAAATTTGTTGCTTCCATACCTGCAGACCTAGGCAACTGCTCTTCACATTCGAACTCAGATTTTATTATAGGCCCTCTTCCATTCTCTAGATACCAGCACTTAAAACTGAACTCAGTATCTTTCCCACTAGATGTAATCCTGTGCTTACTTCAGAAGAGCAGAAAAATAGCATATTGGCATGTGAGTCTGGAGCCTGGAAATCTTGGAAATGCCTTTCTTTTATTCCACATCCACAGCCCATTAGCAATTCCTATTGACTCTACTTTTTTAACATTGCTTGGGACTGATCTCCTCCCCTCCGTTTCTGTGGTCCTGACTTAATCCTGACACTTTTTTTCCTCTCCAGAGTTATCATAACAGTTTGTATGCTGGTCTCCTAACCTCCATTCCCATATCTTTAGTTTTCAAGACATGAAACTATCTTTTTTCATCTAAGCAAGTTGCAAAATGTTTCTCTAAATAATCTCCCTTAATGGCTCTTCTACCCAAAAAAGGCAAAGCCCAAACTCCAGTCTTTCTGTTCCTCAAACCCTTAACCTCACTATATTTCTCTGCTCTCAAGTTCGTAACATTAACACTAACTCTGACTCCACCCTGCAGTCACCTAGAAGCTATGTTTTGTTCACAGTGTTCCATTACCTGGGAAGCTCTGACACTGTCTCTACTATGTATTACAACAGTTCATTGGAGATCTAGCAAACAATTAAACACTAAATGTGAACTTCTGTTTGGCTGCTCCAGATTCAGCATGTTAGCACCACAGAGTAATGGTACGGAAAGGAACCTGTTGATATTAAGCCTTCCCTTGCTTTAAGCTGTCATTATAATCAATACTTCTAAATTAATGAAAACTTTGTACCATCTCTTCATTAACTTGCTTGACACGAGTCAAATATATATATAAAATTTGAAAATATGAGTAAATCTGATCATATGTAAAATAAAAACAACAAAACAGACAGACCAGGGGTTTAGTTACAAAGGCTGAAAATCAGTTCAACTAGAAATTTAATTTTCAGATATAAAACATGCTTCTAACAAGTAATTATAATTAACAAATGAAGTTGTATATAGCAAGTTTCTTCTTGAATGCATTTTTTTAGTACTCTTATTTGTGACTTATTTTACCACCTTAGCTATATCTGTTACATAAATGAGAAATTATAAGTATTGTAATATTTTAAGGAAAAAAACTTAAAGTCTAAAATTTTTGTCAAAGAAGTATCAGGAGAGAAATCAGTATAACTCAGGGCCCTTCAACCTTAGTGTTACTAACATATGTCCAGATCATTCTATGCTGAAGGACGGTTCTGTGTATTACAAAATGTCTAGCATCTCGGGCATCTGTCAGCTACATGTCAGCCACAGCCTTTCTTTTAGTGGTAACAATCAGAAATATCTTCTGATATCAAATATCCCTTAGAAGGCTAAAATCACCCTACTTGAGAAGCACTGGTCTAGCCTAGTAAATCCTTACCATGAATCCTTTGATCGTTCTGTAGTAGGAATCCAGTAAGAGAGAGCCAAGAGAACAAACCTGGGAAGTCCTATCCCACCCATCAGAGCAATGTACCAATACACTTGCACTTTCAACCATTATTGCCTGAAAAGAAAGATCACACAACTTAGACTCTCTCAGGACACATTTTAGGTAATCGATAAGTTTCATGTATTCAAATATCATGCTAGTAATCATTAAAGTATAAAGAACTCTGATAACAATTAGAATTTCTAAAAAAAAAAAAGGAGACAAAACACCATATAAATTTAAAGCAAAACCAAACACAAAACAATGTTTCAAATGGTTTGGGAATTTCTTATTTTTTTTTTTTTTAAGATTTATTTTATCTGTACATACAGAACTGGGGTACAGGCCAGGGGCTCAGGGACGGTGAAAGGCTTCACCAGAGACAAAGTGGGGAACAGAACAGGCAGATCGACGAAGTACACTGCTGAGGGGAGCAGCGGGCGGGTCAGGAGAGGTCTGCCACGCCCTGTGGTCACCTCCGGGGCAGGCGGGAATCGAACCTCATGCAGAAGTGGCTTTAGCCTCTCAGTGTAGTGCTTTAACCCGCTGCGCCACCAGGGAGGGCTGGGAATTTCTTTTTTCAGTCCCCATATTAAGTGCTACTTGATACTGTTAAAGTTCAAATTAAGTGCTACATGATATTGTTAAAGTTCAAATTACCTCATTAAGAGGTAAAGCATAAAGAATTTTATCTAGCTGGAAAAGATTCCAGCACCCAGCAGAATAAATGCATTTCTTCCCAATCTTCAAAAACCCGAAAACCCAAAAAACAAAGACAGTTACTCTGGCTAAAAAGATTGCAGCATCCATCACAGCTTTGATATGACGAAGCCATCCTGAGTTCTCCAAGCCAGAGTAGAATTCATTGACAGAAAGACCCTTGGTGCCACTGACTAAAAAAGGGAGAAAAAAAAATTTCATTAGAATGGCACCAGTCTCCTGTTTTGTTATCTCTAGATGAGTGAACTGCATATGAGGAGAAGAGAACAACAGGGAAAACTATAAATAGAAAGATATTATGAAGCTCAATAAAGATTTGGGGGTACATTTTTCTATCATTTCCTGTATTTAAAAAAACCACAATCTCTTTATAAAAATAATTTGTATTAGAAGGATTTATTTAAAAAGAGTGATATTTTGATTTGATATTCCACACTGTGACTGGAAAGATACCTTAATGTTTAAGTAGAATATTATGATCACATATTAATCTTCACTACCAAGAATGTCTAAAAATAGCAATTGTTTTTTTAAAAATCATTAGAACCAAACCATCCATTACAGTGGCCACTACCCAATTATGGTTATGGGACACCTGCAATGTGGCTAGTCTAAACTGAGATATGCTGAATGCACTAAAAATCCACATTCAGTTCTTAAGACTTACAGGAAAGATGTAAAATATCTCATGAATAATTATTTATATTGATTACATGTTAAACTTTCTTAACTTCAAGTTAAGAAAGTATATTTTTAAAATGAATTTCAACTATTACTTTTTAAAATATTACTAGAAAGTACAAAATTCTACAATTTTAAATTTCATAATGTGATTAGATTTCTTTTGGACAAAGCTTTTTGAATAATCATACCTTCCAGTAATTTCTGAAGGCTGGACCTCATTACATGAATATTTTCAATTCCAACAAACTGAAATCTAATGTTAGAATAGTTGTCTTCATTTTCATAACCTTTTCCAGCTGCCCGGTTGGCCATTGCATTCAGCTAAAATTTAAAATTTTAGAAGCTTAGTGACAAAATATTTTTTTATCTTTCTTTCAACTTAGTTTTTACCAAAATGTGAAAACATTAAATAAGCCATATTTTAGCTTAAGGAGAACTTAAAGGCACTCATTAAAACTGAATATGGTACTATTCTTTATATAAAAATGGCACATGCATTAATAGTAAAGAAGGATACTATAAAAAGCAACATAAATATATATGAGTTTCCAAGAAATAATTTGTTCTTGTTTTTCATCAGTTTTCCATATTTCAAAATTTATAATTTTTCAAAATTAAAAAAAGGTTTCCTAAATCTTAAATGATTTGGAGCTGAGCAGAGCTGTGGAGTCTTTCTTTTATAGAATCAATCTACAGATTGACTTCAGAACAAGCCTAGAGCACTTGATCATTCAGAAAGTCACAGATCTGAAATGAGTCAGATCATCTGAGGTCCTCCATATTAGAGGCTAATGGAGATCCATACAGTATATAATACCTCACATAAACCACAAGCCTGATAGATCTCCTAGCATTGGACCCAAAACAAACTTTTCTTTAGTAGTAAAACAAATTGCCTTTAGACTTGAGGCCTTCAGTTATCAGATCAAATGCCACCAGAGGTTCAATTAGGATTTCATGTTTGATTCTTTCAGACTTGGATCTCATATAATGCTTCATTACAATTTACTTAAATATTCTTATGAATTTGAATGAAACAGAACCAAATTTAGAAGCTAAGTGCATTCATTTAATCGACTGGGGTTAATGTTGATAACCAGTATAGTTAAATTTTATTTACTAATTCAGTGGTTGTTCAGTACTGATGTTGACTAAAGAAAGAGAAATTTAAAATATTATTCTGTATTATTACTATTTAACTAGTAAAGCAATCAGGATACAATTCAATTTTTGTTTAGAAGTCATTAATACAAATAAAAGATAATAGTTCCAGAGAAACAAATCTTCCTCAGACCACCTATCTAGAAAGTCCTATCTTATAATCACCATTTTTTATCAGGATTTATCTAAAAATAGTTCTGGCATTAATCTACCCAGACTACACAAGTTAAAAAAAATTCTTTACAAAAGATATCACCAATATTCTTGAATTCTAAGAAAGTATTTTCTCTTTAACAAATTTTCAAATTATTAAATTCTACCTTTGCATACTTCTGAATTTACTGAAATTAATCTTGTTTTTTACATATCTTTTTTGAAACTACACAATGATGAGAATTACTTCTAAAACAGCTACTATTCCTTTCAACAAAGCTCCCTAAAATTGTGTTCTTTATAGCTCACTCGCTTTTTCTCATCGCTTTCTCTTATTTTCTCATCATTCCAGATTTTTGAAGAAATCCTCACTATAATTCTGCCAATGTCCTTTTGTGAAGCCCACCAGCTCTGCATACGATGCTATAATAAAAATTAAAAGTAATGTTAGCTATTACCTTTGAGGATTTAATTACTTTAGTTTCAGGATCCTATATAAACTGGCTATTTAAGTGTGTTTGTAAAAAAGGGGGGGCAGGGAAGATTTTGACATTTGTTCTTTTGATAAAAATTTAACCTTACATTAAAGAAAGCTAACAGAGCAACTATTTCCTATTCACTGTTAATGCTCTAGATTCATGTTTCCTAAGTTAAACTGTTTTCCTTAATGTTATGAGTATTTCACATTAAGATGCATTATTTTAACAGTGTTTTACCAATTAAATATTCTACCAAAAATGGAAGTAAAATTTTTTAATTTTTACAGCACACATTATTTAGTATTCTTTCAACATAAGTTAAACATAACTGAGTTCTCAGTATAAAATCAGTTTCCCTAAATGTCTATTACATATATGTATCAAAAGATGTAAGAAATCACCATCTGGGTTATTGGGAATTTTGTTTCCAACACTGGTAACTTTTAAGGCATTGAATTCCTTTGCCATCATTAGACAGTGTTAAGACAAACTAGAATTTAGATATTTTAAACATGGATGGCTTGATCAACTCCCAAAATTAAGTAACAAAGACTATCCTGTTTTCAAGACACATACTTTGGGTCTGGTATCCACAACATACACATAGCGATTCACTGGGTTGGCTTTACTAATGGCTTGAAGCAAATGTTCATCCTCCAGGCATCTGGCACTGAATCCTGACAGTGGTTGACTACATCGACAAATGGCAGCCTGATTTTTAAAGACAGAAAATAGATTATCCAAAGATGTCCAGAATACGTCTCAAAAAGACATAAAGGACAAAATAGCCAAACTTTAAATCAAATATGTAATCTGTTTAAAAACTGGTAGGACAATTAGAAGACGTTAACTTCAAAATCCGATTTTAATTAAATAATATTTCAATATCTTGATGTTCCTTAAGTTTTCTTATTATTCTCTTCTACTAAGAAGACTAAATGCCTCCTTACCTAGCTTGATTAAAAAAACCTTAGGTCCAA
>NW_004567111.1:39136839-39139896 GCF_000260355.1 Condylura cristata
AAAAAAAAAACAAAAAAAACCTTAGGTCCTTAGAAACAATACCTGGCCAACTGTCTATCATGTAACCTACTATTCTCATACATTTACTCTTTGGTCTATTCAATTACAAAATAATTTCAGTTCAAGTTTAAGTAAAGATTAGTAAATAAATATAAAACAATGTGAAAGCAGCAAAATATGAACTTTTATTTTCCAAAGACTTTTAGATCTCTAGAAGTCCGCAACCTTTATATAAAATTTAGATGTGAGAAAAATAAGCTTTAATTCAAATCTGGGTTAAAATGTAGTAAATCTAAGAGGACAAAAAACAGAAACTAAAAGCCTCAGTTTGGGTTTATCCTTGGGTTAGCCAAGAATAAAATATCAGCCAAGAATAAAATATCTGAAAAACATGAGAAACAAAAACAGAAAAAAAGGAACTCTGAACAGATAACTAGCATGGGCAGCACAGGAGTTCAGAAAACAGGAAAGAGTATACAGACTTTCAAAAAGCTGCCACAAAATAAAGAATTAAAGAGATGATTTGGAAATAATGTTGGGGAATGTTCCAGAAAATAGAGATGGAAAATAGGAGAGAAAATTAAGAAAAATGGAGGCTTACACTAGAAATCCCAATTGTCAATGAACACACACACATAATAAAAAAGAGGAAATGAACAAAGAAGTAAATTCCCAAAACTGGGACCTGAGTTTAAAAATAGAATTTAAAATAGCACACCAAGGCATATCACTATAAACTTCACAATGAGGAGAAAGAAGATTCTAAAAACTCCCTAAGGACAAAAACTTGGTCACAAAATACTGGGAGTAAGACTGTCATCAAATTCATGACCAGATGATTTATCATCTCTGAACTGCTTTCCCCATTAGAAAGTTACAGGTACTTAGCAAAACCTGCCTTATGAGGTTCTCATGCATATAAAACATTTAACATAGTATAGTATCTGCTGACCTACTGCTACTGGCTACCAAGATTAAGTCCTACTAAATGAATCATCCTTATTACAGCAGCTCACTATAAAGGTACCTACTTATCTCTTTATTTGCAAATCCCTCCTAGTTTGAAGTGCTTGGAAATGGAATTAAAATGAATGGAATATCTCTGGTTCTCTCCCTTTTCTCAAAAACTGCATTGTCAGAATTATCTAGTGCTCCTCTCTATAAGCAGGAATAGAAGAAAACCACAGGAAAGGAAGAAGAGCCTGTATGGCCACTAGTTCTATTATTTTCAAGTCACTACTGGGAGGATGGAAGTGTGGAGGAGGAAGAAAGACACACGATTTCAGTGAGAATGTCATGGCAGCTTTGTATCAACACTTCAAAAATATAATTAAAAAGTCAGCACTCTGTTAGCAACATTATGTCAACAACTTCTTAATGTAAAAATGAGTTTTCTTTTGGATAATTAAGACAAAAGATGAGTTATATTACCTTTGTAAAAATCAAAAGAAAAGATTCCTACCTCCTTCTCTTGATGATAGTAGGAAAGAACTGGGAATCTTCCCTTGCTCCGGAATTTGGAACTACCAACTATTACTGGCTTGCTTGCCATTTGGGGAACATAAAGTTCTCTGGGGTAAGTTTCACATATCTGCAAATATGAAATAAAATAGAAACCTTTTTCTTAAAGGCCAAAAATTATGAGGTTAGAAGCCACCTTTAAAAAAACTTTAAAATGCAAGAATTTATTAAATGCAAGAACAGTCTATAACAATACAAAACAATTTGCTAATATGATACTCTGACATCTGGTACTAACGCTTTCTTAGTTTTTTCAAAATTGGTAAGTTACCTTGTATTCTCGGTTGGCATCAGACAACTGCCAGTTTGAATTTGGCACGCCCATCCTCTTATATTCCTCAGCAAGGTCAATGAGCTGCCAACCTTGTAATCGCTCTGAATCATTTTGTTTTGGATTATAAGAGAATGCATAGAGATCTTCATATTTTGCTGTAGTATATAAAACACATGTTAAAACACAACTGACAAGACTTGAAGCTCTATGAGCTTCAAGCTCTATTTTTTTTTTCATTTTTATCCCTCTATTTTTTCTTTAAGAGATGGGTAATATATGAACTTATATTTTCTCAGTTCTTTGCCACAATTGATCATATATAATCTGAGATTCAATTTATATCATCAGCAAAAGAAGTAAATAAAAGTTAGACTATACACTAATTTCTCTGCTACAATATTTCCTTTTCCTAAAAATAAAATTTTAAAGATACAGACCCTTCCCACTCAATACTTTTAACAAATGAATATATGTAAAACAGAAAGACTAATAATATAATAAAAAGTTAAAGGTTGAATATAGATTGTGCCATTGCATGTGCCATTGCATATACTTTCCTATAGGGCAGTGTGACCAAAAATGCAAGGTTTGCACAGAGCTCCAGAAGACATTTCTGAACAACTGTAAGTTCCAGAAGTCACAAAATCATCTTTGCTATAAGATCTGATTTAACTTGAGACAATGGAATACGTGTTACAGGCTTTATGAGTTACAAGAGGCAGTGCACAGACCCACTCCAAAACTACCACAATTCAGATGGTCAACAAAAAAGCAACATTCAGTTATTATAAACACAACATTTAGTAAGCTCAGACAAAGCCTTGTGCTTTGTGTCCCTGAAGAGTAGTCATACTGGGGGAAGGGCACCATCAGATTCTTGAGGCATAAGGTCCCTCTTTAGGACCTACACTCTCAGTCCTACCTCTACTGAAGTAGGACTCACCATCTCTTTCCCATGTGCTCAATTCCCTTGTGTTCCATTCTAGTCCAATAAACATATTAGTACACTGCTACCAGAGCTTAGCCTTCCTTAAACTTTCCTTTTGTAGTATCAATGTCCAAGTTATTACCCTTGGTTGTGGGATAGCCACTTAAAAGGAGTTCCGATACTATCAATATACTTTAAAAACATTAATATAGGCCCTCCCTGGTGGCACAGCGGGTTAAAGCGCAGCAATGAGAATCTAAAGCCACTTCCGCATGAGTTCGATCCCCGCCTGCCCCGGAGGTGACCACATGGCCAGGCAGACCTCTCCTGACCC
>NW_004567111.1:39139996-39157004 GCF_000260355.1 Condylura cristata
GCTGCTCCCCTCAGCAGTGTACTTCGTCGATCTGCCTGTTCTGTTCCCCACTCTGTCTCTGGTGAAGCCTCTCACTGCCCCTGAGCCTCTGGCCTGCACCCTAGTTCTGTATGCACAAATAAATAAATCTTTTTAAAAAAATTAATATAAATCTGTGGTTTTTCAAGTCAGCATAATGTACACTCTGCTTTTCCCCTCTTACTATGCTATCTTTTGGAACTATTCTTATAGTTCCTAAAATTCAGATTAGAAGATTTTAACTTTCTACACAAAATTTTCTGGAATGCACAAGAACTTGACTTAAGAATAGGGTAAAGTATAAAATAACAATAGACATTAAATAAAGTATCTTAGATAATCCATTTCAAAATTGAGCAGATAAGCTGTGCTGTCTAAGATCAGTACCTTGTTTTGACAGTTGTAGCAAAGAGTTGTAAATGTCATGGCAATCTCTTTCTCTGGGAACAATAAAATGCACAATCCTGAAGTTCTTGCACTGAATTACAAGTGGACATCCAGAAGTGGTCAAAGCCAGTTTCTCCACAGAAGCAATATGGTGGTGCAATATCTATAGCATGGCAAAGCAAAAAAATTTGATCATCATTATGAAAAGCACTAGGTATTGTATTCTCTGCAAAAATGTTAGAAATGCCCTCCTGAAAGTCTAAAATGTTATATGCTATAGTTAAATTATTCTTAATTCACATATTTAATAAAGCTGAAAATGCATGTATCTAAAACCAGATCATTTTACCCCCAAGAAATACCTGAAAAACTCTGAATATATACAGGAAAAAAAATACACACACACACACACGTATATAAAAAATGCCCATTACTCATTATTTATGTTAGTAGGAAATAAGAAAAAAAAATAATTTGTTACTACAACTTGATACAAAAATACTATAGGATATACCATTTGACCTGTTAACATGTACATATATTATTTAGATTAAAAAGAAATTTTTAAAAAGACAAATAACTATTATAAACCAATGTTACCTCAATTAAGAAAAAAAAGTAGTTTGTAATTATTTATGTAGATTAAAAGACTTGCTGGTTATTTGCAAAATAATTCCATATTCCACATGATATTATTTTGTTAGAAGGGAGGGTAGAAATGATGTAGAGACTCTAAAAAATGTTCAATTGAGATAGGTAACCAGTAATTAAAATTCTTTGCTGATGTTCAAAATAAAACACAGCAATAAGCCAAGTTCATGATTACAAGTATTTTAAACAGTAAGCAGAGGAGGTACTCCTTACCCAGGTTTCTTTCTGGTGAGAGTCTATAAATAAAAGATGTGTAGCAGTAAGATACAATGTTCCTGTTAATGATTTGTTGCTGGTAGCGAATCTGTCAAGTAATTTCACTTGTTCAACCTAAAAAACAGAAGATGTTATTTCTCATTAAAAAAGTAGTATAAACTTTTTTTCTGTTATCCCAAAACTTTAAAATTACCACTTTCAATTTTTTTCCCCTATTAAAAACTATTAGTTCATTTAATATTGAACATTGTTTCATGTATCTTTTGGGGGGAATATATATATACATACATATATATGTATGTGTGTGTGCATATATATATATATATATATATATATATAAACTCCCACAAACAACATGGGTACTACTTACCATTACAATGGTAACCAATAGAAAAGAACTCTGTAAAAAATACTAACACAAATATTGAGAATAGAATGAAGGGGTGTGATATAAATAAGCAAAAAACATTTCTCATATCCCAGTCATTATATTTTTTAAAGTAATTACTCAAGTAAGACATATATAAGGTTATTGTCTAGAGTTATAGAAGTAAACTACCAGAAATGTTAAATCACTTAACAATTAAATGGCTGCAAAACTCCCCTTAATCTTTAGTCTCCTCACCTCTCCATCAAGGACATTGCTTTGTGTTCAGCTGGGTTTTTTTTTTTAAAGATTTATTTATTTGTGCATACAGAACTGGGGTACAGGCCAGAGGCTCAGGGGCGGTGAGAGGCTTCACCAGAGACAGAGTGGGGAACAGAACAGGCAGATCGACGAAGTCCACTGCTGAGGGGAGCAGCGGGCAGGTCAGGAGAGGTCTGCCGCGCCAAGTGGTCACCTCCGGGGCAGGCGGGGATCAAACTCATGCTGAAGTGGCTTTAGGTTCTTAGTGCTGTGCTTTAACCCACTGCGCCACCAGGGAGGGCCTCAGCTCTGTTTTTATTCATACTGTTCTCCCTTGCCCCAAAATGGTCTCTTCCATCTAGCTAACTGCAGGGATTCTGCCAATCTTTCTGATAAATATTCTATCATCACAGGAAATCAATTAGTTACTGAAAGCCTATTTTTATATTTCTTCCAGGCTCTGAATTCCCAGCATAGATTATGCCATATGCTGCTTCTGCCTCCTCTGTGGTTGAAGCAGTGAAGTGCGTAGTACATCTTTATTAATTGCAGATAGGCAGCACATGTGTGCACGCATACACAGGGTTACCACTGATGAGTGAATTGGTGAGGAATGTGTAAGAGAATACAGTTATGAAAAGGATATTTGTGGTGGGAAAACAAGTAAAATAATAATTGCGAGTTAAAAAATTTTAACTCACAATGATTTTATGAATTTTAATTCCAAAGTAATCAATAACTACCACTTAAAATGGAGTTTGGCTTAAAGCAGAGTGTTTAAAAAGTTAAAATTTAAACACAAATTTAAAATATTTTTGATAAAAGATGTATCTGCATGGACAAAACAATAGAAACACTTTCCTCTGAGAACTCAGAGAATCACTCTAATTTATATGTCTCAGTTCTGACAGTTATTTGACATAGCAGATCATCTCACACAGTTTTTGTTTTTTTTTTTAAGATTTATTTATTTGTGCATACAGAACTGGGGTACAGGCCAGAGGCTCGGGGTGGTGGGAGGCTTCACCAGAGACAGAATGGGAAGCAGAACAGGCAGATCGACCAAATACACTGCTGAGCAGCGGGCGGGTCAGGAGAGATCTGCCACGCCCTGTGGTCACCTCTGGGGCAGGCGGGAATCGAACTCATGGGGAAGTGGCTTTAGCTTCTCAGTGCTGTGCTTTAACCCGCTGCACCACCTGGGAGGGCCATCACACACTGTTTTTTAAAAGAATAAGAAAACTTCCTTCTTACACACTGAATAAAGATTCACTTAAAGGTCAACATTTATTTCATTATTAAGGACCATTTCTTCTTTGATAAAATCTAACTTCAATTAAGCCATACACTTCAAATCAAAAATGAAATTTACTACAATGTTACAGCAATTCCACCCCTAGGAATGTACCTGAGGAATGCAAAAACACTAATTCAAAGGGACATATGCATAATGGACACAGGTTCACAGTAGCACTATCAACACAGCTAAGTTATGGGAACAATCTAAGAATGCAACCAGATGAGTGGATTAAGAATAAGTAGCATGGTCTCTGTCTGGTGGTGCAACAGGTTAAAGTTCCACATTATAAAGCTCTCCAAAGCCACTGCAGCACAAGTTCGATTCCCCTCCAGGGGCGGACCCACATGGCAGAGCAGAGCTCTCCTGACCCACCCACTGCTCCCCTCAGCAGTGTATTTCAGTAACTCTGCCTGTTCTGCTCCCCACTCTGTCTATGGTGAATCTTTTCACCCACCACACCTCTAAACTGTACCCCAGTTCTGTAAGCATAAATATATCTTTAAAAAAAAAGTAGCATATATGTACAATGGGATATGATTCAAGCTATTTTTTTTAAACAATAGTTTATTTTCACATCATTTTGTACCTCTTTCCATCTCAGTTGTAACCCCCACCCCTCTGGCTGCCCATCACCAAATTACCCATGTGCCATCACCATAGTCCAGGGCGCTCCCTTCTCCAACCGTTTTTGATCCATTTCCCCACTCCACCCCTGGGGAAATGTCTCTGTTATATATGATTCAGCTGTTTGTTTGTTTTTTTTTTTTTAAATAAAATCTTACCATTCTCAAAAACATGGATGGTGCTGGAGGGAATTATGCTAAGCAAATAAATCAGAAGATTTCACTCACATTGGAATATAAACAAAACAAAGGAACAGATAAAACTAAACTAATGCAAACCCTAGAAATCTAATTGAGGTTACCAAAAGAGGAAGGACACTGGTGGAGGATCATAAGTACTTTGGTGGTGGGTGCGACATTAGAATATACATCTGAAGAGGAGTGAACCTATACCCTGAATGACGTTCAGTGAATCAGCATTACCTCAAAAATACATTTAAAAAAAACCACTTAAATTTCAACATATTTAAGACAGTGGGGTCAACTACTATTTACTCCTCCTTCAACTGCATTAGACTTGGCTGTAAAGACATTACAGTCAACCAACACCAACATCATATAAATCTCACCTGCCTTATTTCCTGACACAATTAAAACTAAGTGTTAGTGGTTCTAAAGAAGAGAATTAATAATACATAGAAATAAAGGTTACCCTAAAGGCTTAACACTACTGAAGCTAACAATCTGTATTAGCTTCATTTTGTCTATAGCTACTCAGAAGATATAAACATACACTCACACACATATAAGATTATATATAAGTGTGTATGTAAGACTATATAAAAATAAAGATAAGTCATATATATATACATACACATGCACTTTTCAAGTAATTTAAAAGAGGGGGTCAGATTTTATTACCGTTTTTAATTAAATGTTATTTAATTAATTTTTTTTAAAACATTCCACATGAGTGTTTTAATCTGGAGTTTTAAACATCTCTTGTGCTCCAGTCATATCCTTATAATTTCTCAACTAAGCATGCAAACCTTATACATAATTATCTACATGCAGAACAACCATACCACTTCTCATTTCAATTCTAACCCTCTCTGCCCACCCCCAATTCATGACTTAGTCATCTGGGCTCCAATCTTAATAATCAATCTTATCTACTGTCACTATTTTACCTTATATGTAATGGCTCCCCAAACTACATCCTAGCTCTGATCTCTTACAAGTTCATGTTGTCATATATATACATGCCTATATATATACCTATATATATATGTATGTATGTAATATATTATAAATAAAATAACAATTTCTGACAGGTGTAGAGATCATAATACAGGCCTGGTACTATAAGCCCTTAACATATATTATTTTTTTAAAGTTTCATAACTCCTGTGTGGTAGGTACTATTACTATCCACAGAGTAGCTGAGATTAATTAAACGTCCCCACGTCACATAGCTAGTTAACAGCAGTTAGTAAGTTGTATAGTATAACCCTATGCCATTGTGCTAAATACTTTTTGAAACAAAGGAAATCTGATCTTTGCTAAAATTGTCAGCAAATTTCAAGTCACAGAATTTCAAATCACTTCATCAATTTCTATTTCTAAACAGCAACTAACACTTCATATTTCTCCTTTTCATGAAAGAACTGAAAGTATTTAACAGATGTTGCTATAGATATTATTCCTAGTATCTTCTTGGAAATGTTTTAAACTAGATATTTAGGAAGCAACTACAACCTCAGGTCACTAGCATGAGAGAAGTACAGAAATAGTGTTCTTTAACTATAGTTATCACCACAGGGAAAAGAGAAATGGGCTTGGGGAAAAACGTATGACAAGAAAGAATAAACACAGAAGCAAATGGAGCAGAATGAAAAGAACTGGAGGGTGTGGTCACTATGGTAAAGGACGACAGGTGCCAATTTAACTGTTGCCAACTATGGGATTGTACCAAAAGGCATCCTAATGGGGTCAACAGGAGTTGGAATTTCAGCTGACTACAAAGTGGGAAGTGAAAAACACAGGGACTCACACAGACTCAATCACATTCAGAAAATGCAGACACCTAACTACCCCACAAGGGGATAGTGGTCTCTGGAACAGAGAGGGAACAATAGCTCCCTCAACGTCATGTGACTAACTTGTTGAACAACTACATGGCAATGGCTACTAGAGCTGCTAAATGCACTATCACAGCTTCTCTGATCTGTTGTGTTGTGCTTCCTCCCTATAGCTAGACACCCTTGCGTCATTCAGAATCATTATTCCACACTCCACAGCACTGAATCTTGCCAAGAACTAGCTAACAAAAAATAAAGAGCATCAAATTGACTTCACGAAGTGGAAGTAAACATCAAAAGGACAGCTACTTATCTACTTTAATGAATCATATACCACCAGTGGCTGGCTATATAAATCACCAAATGAAACATCATAAATTCAATGGGCACTTTTTAGTCCCATCTTCCTTTGACTTTCTGCAATGTTAGAAACAGATGAGATTCTATGAATGGGTTCACATGTTACTCCATAAAAGCAAAGATTTCTCGTTAGCCTTCAAGGTCTCACAGTAACTTGCGCTCCCCCTCCAACCTCCCCAGTTTGAATCGTCCATGCTCTCTCCTAGACTCTCTACACTTTAGCCACACTGGTCCTCTTGCTAATTCTTACCAACCAGGCATGCCCAACCTAGGGGATTTTTGATCCTATTCTTTCTGTTCCCCTTTCTGGAAAGACATCTATACGCACTCCCACACACCATATGGAGATGGCTACTCCCTTATGTCTTTCAGGTCCCCACTTAAGTGTCACTCTCTCTGTAAGTGTCACTTTCCCTATTTACTGCTGGTCCTCTCCGCCACACTCTGGCACTCTCCACAGTATTCGCTACATCTACCAAAATATATATTTGACATGTTCACTTTATTATGACCTCCCCAAAGAGAAAATAAGTTAAGGCAGGAATTTTATCTGATTTATTCACCATTTCCCTAGTACTACAACAATAGCTGGCTCATGGGAAAAGAGGGAGCAAGGCAGGAGGGGGGAAAAGAGGAAGGAACAAAAGAGGAAAACAAAATAGGGAAGACTGTTCCCTTTTTATCTGTGGTTCACCTCTTTCCAATTTATTCCTAATATTTTTCTCTGGCCCCTCTTCCTATACTTGGGAATACTTAGGTATTCCCAGAGTTCTAGCTTTCATATTCTATTAATCTTCACCCTCTTCTCTACAGTCTCTGCATATTCTCCTTGCATAAGCTCATCCACAATAGAATATTTCCGTGATAACTGACTCCAATTCCCAAATCTATTGCTCTGGATCTGAACTTTCCCTTTTCTCTCTAGACCCTCAGAGTCAGCTACCACCCTGAATTCCACTAATCCATTTCTTCCTCTCCATCCCTACATACTGACCTACCTCATTGTTCAAATTATTTTGATTAGATATAATTACTTTCTGAAGCAGGAGAGTATAATGGTTATAAGATATCAGAAAGGCCTGGATTCAACTTCTCAGCTCCACCTCTTTAGTGGCACTAGCTACTTGAGTCAGAGCAGATTACTTTATTTAATCTCTGCAAGCTTCCTATAACATGAGATAAAATTAATGATAGTGAAGGGACCCTCCCTGGTGGTAAAACAGGTGGTAAAGCGCAGCACTATGAAGCTATCCTCAGTGACTGCAACACTGGTCAGGGAGGTGACCCACATGTCATGGCAGATCTCTCCTGTCGCACCCACTGTTCCCCTCAGTAGTATATTTCAGTAGATCCACCTGTTCTATTCCCCACTGTGTCTCTGGAGAATCCTCTCACCCCCACACCTCTGGCCTGTAACCTTAGTTCTTGTATGCATAAATAAATTAATCTTAAAAAAAAATAATGACAGTGAAAATAGCACTTTCACTGCTATTTCACTGTGGGGAAAATCATTCAGGTATTGCTCAAAATCTACACTCTTATTTTTAAAAATAACTAAAATAACGGCCAGTTCTCTTTATTCTCAGTACATTCTGCATCTCCTCCCATCTTTGTATAATTTGTTTATAGATGTGTATATATGTATGATCTCACATTCTAATGACAAAGGAGTAGCAGGGCCCTGCCTGGTGGTGCAACAGGTTAGGATGTAGCACTGCAAGCCAGCACAGCTGCTTCAGTGTGAGTTTGATCCCCTGCCCGGGAGGTGACCCACATGGCACTGCAGACCTCTCCTGACCCACCCTCTACTCCCCTCAGCAGTGTACTTTGTCTATCTGACTGTTCTGTCCCTCACTCTGTCTCTGGCGAATCTTCTCACATCCCCTGCACCTCTGGCTTGTACCCCAGTTCTGTATGCATAAATAAATCTTAAAAAAAAAAAGTTTTAAAGCAAACAAAAAAAGAGTAGCAAGCTAAAAACAAAATGGGCATTACTTTTGAAATAACTCAGTTTGAGGCTCATTGGGGTCTGAGTTTCACAGTGCACTCCACTGTGTAACAAACTCTAAGAAATAATCTTCATATCAGAGCCATATTTCCAATAGGGTCATGGGTGCTGAGACTTCCACACACCAACAAATAATTCTTGGGCATGATAATTCATCTCAGTTCTAAAACTACCTACCCATGAGATAAAAGTTCAGTCTACCAAGACCACCCACCACTTCAGACTCTGTAGAAAACCCCAAGCATGCTCCACACTGGAGTTTTGAATAACTGGCTGCAGATGGGAGGCTTCCAGGACCACTTCCTCAGATTTCAGGTGCCTCTGGCAAGCCCAGATTATTATTTGTGATTCTGACTAACTGAACATGCATTCGGGTTCAGTTGCTAGAATAGCATACAGAACTCAGGAAACACATTTGCTCCGTAGATGATCAACCTATTACACAGGGTATTAAAAACACAACTCAATGCCATGGGAAGTTATGCATATAATAAGATATGGGGGAAAGAGCACAAAGCCTCCATGCCCTCTCTAGGTGCACCATTCCTCCCGAATTTCCACTCATTCACCAACCTGGAAGCTCTTCAAGACCCCTCCTTTTAGCCTTCATTAAAGAGACATGGTTGACTGAATCATTGGCCTTTGGACATAGATCTCAACCTCCAGGCTCAGTCCCCTCCCCAGAGGTGGTGGGGTGAGGGGCTGGAAGTTCCAACCTCTCCTTAATGAGTGAATTCCTTGGCAACCCACTCTCACAACTTCCAAAAAGCCACCTTATTAGCCAAGCAAAAGACAGTTTTATAACTCAAAGCACTTAGACCAAGGGCTTTTGAAAGCTGAAAGCCAGGAATTGTGAATGAAAACCAAACATGTATGAGAAAAATAATACATTTCTCAATTCATTCATGTGACCAAAATGTTATTTCCTATAAAACGTAATATCAATCTTTCACATATAGCTTAGGAAATCATTCTTCATTTCCTTTTGTAGAGTTTCAGTCATAAATAGTACAATATCATTCACATAAACATGTGATTTAAGCAGCACTGGAGTCTGGCAGGAGAAAGGCTGCATAAAGAAGAAATGTGTCTTCATATCTCCCATTGTTTCTTGGCAAGACTATCCCATTATGGTAAAATTAGTGTTCAAATAGGCAGTAGTTACAATGTTCATTAAGAATAGTTTGGAAATGATCCTTAAAAAACCAAATTCAGGCCTTGACATCTTTATTGCTATTATACACTTAGTAAGCCAGATGTGATTAAGACAGGCTATATCTGTTCTTGAATTTTGGAACTATAAAGTCATTTAACTGGTACTCTGCTAAAAATACCTTCTCTGATAAATTTCTAATTAGTATGCAATTAAAAAATGACCACAAACAATACAAAAAATAATGCTACTAGAAAAACCTTATTTACTTAAGTTAAGAAAGTGTTAGGGGGAACTTGGTTTCTGAATATTAATACATTTTAACAATTGTTACAATATATTAGATTAAAGCTACAGAGACAAAAGAAGAGAGCAGTTTTTGGAGTCAATATTTTCTCCCTATCTGTAAATAAAGCATAATGTATCCAACTGGCAAGGTCATTTAAGAAATAAATGATCATTTTTTTATAAATTAACATGTGAAATACTGTGAAATAATCCTGTATAGTTGGCTATATTGATGCACAGTTATCAGTAAAATGGTAATTATTACTTTATGAGTATCTGAGCAATTCAGAACAAATTACTAAAAAGTTACATATTACTATTCTATGTCAATTGTTCATTAGTGACTAAACACAATTCAAAACAGCTAAATACAATTACAGCAATTCATTTTTAGTTTTGAAATAAAACTAACTTGCAGAAAATTAATTATGTCCAAGTGAAACCTTATACACAGTAGAAACTAGTTGACTATGTTCAAATGAATCTTTTAAGGATAACTACAATTTAAGAAATTGTTATAGTCCAAAAAATTATCAGAATGCATGATGGGGCCCATGACACCTGGAACCTAGCACAACTAATAGGTACTTGGTAAATATTTGCTTAAGTGTTGTCTACATACACCAATTTAAGATTATTCCTAAGTAGTTGCTGCTAAATGCTACAAAACTAACCCAAAGTAATAAAGGAGCACACTTGAGATGTAACTAATAAAAAATAAGAAATCTCTCAGTCTTTGGAAAAATCATAAGCACCTCATCATTAAAAACAAAACAAAACAAAACAATCCTAACTATGTATAGGTACAGAATAGATTGGTGATTATTTTATAATAATAAAAGCAGTTAATCATTATATTGTATAGCTGTAGATAGTCAATTATATCTCCATTTTTAAAAAGTCACAAAAGGACCTTACTAAACCACCAACATGGGCTCTCCATGAGACTAAATCAGAAAATTAATTAAAAATTAATTGATTATTCAAAAACTGGTTAATCAGAACAGTCTATCAACTAGCAGTTAAATAGTTAAATAGGAACATCAGACACAATTAAAATCACCAGCAATAATCCTCAAGAAAATAAAAGAGCAACAGTAAAAACAAGTAAAAACAAAGACACACAGTGAACATAAATTTAAAGAGGAAAGGTTGAAAATAAGCCAAGGGATCCTAAAGATTTTCTAATATTTGGTTCACTTTTATCTTGGAATAGAGTTTGTTCCATTTGATAAAATTCTCTTCACTTTAACTGTCTTTGTGTGTGTGTGTGTGTGTGTGTGTGTTCTATGCACTGTAGCAAGTATAATGAAAGATAGAAAAATGACATTCAGCCCCGTACAGAAGAAAAGTCATATGTACAGTTACTGCATGGTATACATCTGAAATGGGAACTAGGGAAAGAACCTAATCTCTTCTAGTCCCCATTTTCACCTCTGCATCTTCTATTTTCATACATTAAATGCCAGCAACTTAAATTCTAGAGTTGCCTTACCTTCAGTCTCTTTAATTAAAAAAAAAGATTTTTAAAAAGGAGTTGGTTTTTAGCATCTGCAATTTTATTAAATGTAGTACATGCAATGATAAAAAGAAGCTCTAATAAAATCCATGTACACCTTAAAGGATTATGAAACATTTAAAGATACAGATCTCAAATTCTCCATGAAATAAATGAACATACTCTATGGCTGTTCTTTCCTAAATGAACTGTAACTTCAGGATGAGCAGCAACTGGCAGATGATTTCAGCAACACTAAAGAGTTTGTTCGCACTAGGTCTTCCTCTTGATTTTGACTGCCTGAGGTCATTCTTAAAATATTGTTATTCAGCAGTTACGGGTCTTGATTTATCTTTTCTCCCTCCCCAAATAAAACTTAAGTGATATAGTAATCTAGTAATACTTTAATGTCATTTCCTTCAAGTTTTAAAATCTGTAATTATCGGAATACTTGTTCGTTCTCGAAAATGAATGTCTTTTCACACAAAAATTAAGCAAGGGTTTGTTAAGCTTAACTGAAGAACAATCTGAATCTCATCAGACACTTTAAAATATGAAATAAAATCTTTCCCTCCTCTCTATCCCCTCTGTAGGCTGATGTGAAAGATCATAAAGTTTGAATTACAAAGATGAAAAGTATCAAATCTAAAAGACAACTGAGATGAAGCTGAGTGCAGAGCTCAGCTCCTCCAACACTTGCATCAATAATCTATGACA
Source organism: Condylura cristata (assembly GCF_000260355.1). NCBI lineage: Eukaryota > Metazoa > Chordata > Mammalia > Eulipotyphla > Talpidae > Condylura > Condylura cristata. Next base: position 39,151,865 of record NW_004567111.1, read on the forward strand.
TAAGACAATTAAACGTAAACAAGGAAAAGCTTACACAGCATTGTAATGTTAATTTGGGGTACCACCAACTGTCCACTCGATAAGGCGGTGAATGGCTGAAAGCCCTGAAGCTAAAGGAGCCCGATTTCTGCCCGACAAAGTAGCATTCAAAGGGCGGGGGCCAATTTCCTGGGACTTAACCTCAAGCCCCCCCCGTCATCCGTATCCCAAGGCCTCCTGCTCCGATGGGTCCTGGCAGCCTCATCGCCCATTTCGGTCCCAGCTGCCCCTACCCTCCGAGATCAGGCTGGCCTCGCCCCTCCCTCCCGGGGTCCGGCCCCTCCTATCCCGGACCAGGCCCCCGCCCGGCCAGTCCTCCGTTCTGGTCGCATCAGCTGAGCTCTCGTTGCTCCCCGCTCTGCCCCGTAAGCCTCGGGCCAGTGGCAAACAGCTCTTCTATTCCCTACTACCTTAGTTGTACGGATGTGCTCCATCCCGAGAAGACGTCAGCCTGCAAGCCGCCTGATAGCGTACCAAAAAGCAGCCCAGCGGAACTAACACTGCCCGCCCTCGCCGGGGTCAGTCGGCCCGCCCCTGGTAGCGTCAACCGCGCAGGCGCAGTCGGCCAGCGCCGTCTCCTAGAAACACTTCCCCAAACCAGGTAGCCGCTGAGAGGGCTCTCGGGCGCGTGAGACAGAGCGTCCGCCCAGTGACAGCGGTGTATCCTGCAGCGACCCCTACTTGTAGAGGAAGGAAGTTCTGTTGGATAGTAGTCCGGGGAAATAGGACTGATTTAGGAATTTGGAGGATACCTTCCTCCTCTCATGAATGGATTTTGTGGACATGCTTGTGCGAAGAGAATTTGGTGAATGGGATGACACAAGAGAGACAGAGAACGGGGTGAGACAAGATCTCACTGAAGTTCATCACCCTACTGATGTGTAGTACCAAGTTCTTTTTAGTTAAGCTGCAGCTTAATAAGCATGAATTTATTTTTGGGGAAAATATAGCTAATGTAGGTTGATTTGAAACACTGAAAATCTCCGGTATTATGGGATGTTTTAATGTAACGTGTGGTATGTCCACACAACGTTAGTACTATCATTCATTAAAAAAAAAAACTATCCGTTAGAGTCTAACAAGTGAGTGCTGAAAAAAACTAATAAAAGTCAGTCTTAAAGCAAATCACTACCTTCAAACTTAGAATGAAGGATAACTTACTGGAGCAGAAACACACAATCAACAGTGTCCTGGGAACAGATGTTATGCAGTTCCTCTACAACCCAGTACATCATATCTGACTATCTGAAAAAAAATGAAAAGAAAACTAAAAGGAAAACAAAAAACAAAACAGTTTGAAGAGATAGAGGAGCATCAAAACTAGCCTCAGGTATGGCACATATGTTGGGCTTATCAGACTGGGCATTTAAAACAATTATTAATATACTAAGGACTCAGAGATAAAAGTGGGTAACATTAAAGAACAGGAGCAATTTAAATAGAGAGGTATAAATGTCAAGAATGAAAAGTAAATGACAGTTGAAAAGCACTGTAATAAACATGAAAAGTGACTGATGAACTTGGTAGACAGGACATGACTGAGGAATCTCTATCTCAATAGAGACATCCACAACTGAAAAGTGAAGAGAAAAAAGGCTGGGAGGGGAGGAATGAACCATCCAAGAACTGGGGTGGAAACACAAACACATTTAATGGACATATCTGACATAAATAAAATAAGGGAACAGAAACAAATATTTAGAAAAATAAAGGCTGAAAATTTCCTCTAAATTAATGTCATAAACCAAACAACAGATTCAGAGAGCCCAGAGAACTTCAGGATAGGATATATGCCAGAAAACTACATGTATTCTCAAACTACACAAAATTAAAGATTAAGAAAAATGACTGACAAAGCCAATAGGAGAGGGAGGGAAGAACGCATTACCTGGAGAGGAGCAAAGGAAAAAAATGCATTTGGCTTCTCTTCAGAACCTGCACAAGCAAATAAGTGGAGTGAATATTTAAAGAGTTGACAGAAAGATAAGCCCATCAACCTAAAATAGTGTACATTATCCTTCAAAACCAAGGAATAAGTAAAGCCTTACTCAGAAATATAAAAACTAAGGGACATTGTTACCCATAGATATGTTTTTTGCAATAAATTTTAAGAGTTTCTTTAAAGAAAATCAGTCAGAAATTTGGATCCATATAAAGATCAGAGAAGAGATAAATAAAATTGAGCTTGTGTTTTTCTTACTAGTTAACCTAACACAACAATTTATTCAAAAGCAATGATAGCAATAATATATATGATTACATATGCTGGTGTGCACGTGTGTGCGTGCACACACTTATGTGTAACTGAAATGAATGAGATCAACAAGGAGCAGGAGAGAGGAACAAAAATGTCAATGCTGAATTACCGAATGAAAAATGAGCTATCTATAGAGTGGTAAAGTCACTATAACTGTGTCCTGTAATTTTAATTTATGTGAATAAAAATCTTACATTTTTATATATGGTAGGATTTCAAGTGGCTTTTGTGATTCTTTTATTTCAGTGTTTCCTAGCTGGAGCGATCCCCCCCCGCCCCCCGCCCTCCCAAAGATCATTTGGCAATGTCTGTAGACACTTTGGGTAGCCACAACAATGTGAGGGTAGAAGCTATCAGGTGTTATTGAAGCAGAGTCACAGAAAACAGGGAAACAGAATTGTTAAGGCAGTTACTTGATTGATTTACTTTGAACAATGTCTCAATTTATCTTGCTGACCAGCTTAGAACTACCTCTATCCAAACTGAACAGAAAGGAATCAGAGCATATACAATTCCAATCCTGAGTGAACTGAAGTGGCTGAAACCTCATTAGCATACTATGATCTCTATTTAGGGAGGCACTAAACCTTGCTCTCTGAACAAGCAAGACATGTCCCCTGAATACGCTGAGGAATGTATTGTCCTCCACTGTCTGCATAGATGCTCCGATCCTACCCATTACTCCATCTTTCATCTTATTAATAGCAGTAGAGTCTGAATGGAAGCATCAGGCACTACACAGGATCTAAATGATCTAAGTCATCATGCATCTCTGTCACTAGCTTTTCCCTTAGGGGTTGTTGCAAGAAACAAAGATCCCTAATTCTTCTGACACTACAAAGGAGTGTGTTCACTCAAGGGAAATAAAGAGACACCAGGAAGGAAGAGGTTTGTTCATTGATATTTCTTTTTATTCTTACTAATGTTCACGAAGCATTAGTCTAGCTTAAAAGGTTTTCAGTGTGCAACAGTGATCATAAATACTTTTTGTAAAATGTTGGACTCCAATAAAGATAATCAGAGTAAATATTTCTGTTGCTTTAGTCTAAACTCTCTCTCTCTCTCTCTCTCTCTCTCTCTCACACACACACACACACACACACACACTTACACACACGAAAAACAATACAATTACAGTTTCAGTAGAGGAACAATATAACCTAATGGAAAGTCATCCAGCCCAAAATCGATTTTTTTAGGGTTAATTATATTGATGAATATCGAAGGATCACTTAGTCATCAACCATGGAAAAAAGAAGTCTAAAGCATACAGGAATGAGAGTCAGCATATTCTCTTCTTTTAAAGTATGCAGACACTACATCACTACATTTGCTTTGAACATTTGCTTTGTTCTCATGAATTCAGTGCAAGGGAAATTAGCTAAATGATAAGTGGCTGTTGTCATTCAGCCAAAATCTTGAGACATCTGTAAACTCTTGGGAGGTACCAATTGCAAATCATGACAGTAGTGTTTCTGAGCCATCAACCATTCAGTAAATCAGGAATTTAACAGAGGCCTAATGAAATAAAAAACAAGGGGAAGCAAAGTGTCTTGTTATGGAATTTAAAATCTGAATCACTTCATCCAGACTTGGAAAATAGTAATTCACATAGAACTGACACCTTAATTCAGTTCCCATAATGTCAAAGAGCAATATTTAAAACATTTTTTGGAATGGGATGTGTTACTCTCACCAGGTATGGAAGCTTACACCAACTTCTTGTGCTCTACAGTGTTGTCTGGCTGGATAGGTAGACTTCAGGTTTAAGTAGGCATGAAATTATGTTTTTACCATCTTACTGTCCAAATTTTAAATGACTAACCCTAGTTATCAGCTTGAATTATTACCTTATAGAAACTGCTTTCTTTGAAATTGTTTTTTTAGAACATAAGAATGAAGTTTTATTTCTTTTTGCTAATGGGGCAAACAGAAAATGGTATATAAGGTGAAAAAGGGATATAGTATTATACATGATATATCTAGAGGCATGTGATAGGTCATAATATTGTTCACCAAATATTCCAGTTTCTATTTCTATAGTGGTCCTTTCTGTGGGATTTTGGGGTCACTTGTTACTACAGCATAACCTAAATTATTCTACCAGACACAAGATTGAAATGCCATACTAAAACTTTTATAAAATGAAATATCTTGTCAATTTGAGTGGTTTTCCCAAAAGTCAAACTTTTACTTCTCAGGCATTTCTATTTATTTTTTCTACTTTCCTATATAAACGTTTTTTTTTTAATTGTTTGCAGAGTTTTCATTTTAAACTCTGTACTCAGGGGCCCTCCCTGGTGGCTCAACGGGTTAAACCACAGCACTATGAAGCTATTGGCAGCCACTCAGCACAAATTCAATCCCCAGCCAAGGAGATGACCCACATGGTGTGGCAGACTTCTCCAGATCCGCCTCCTGCTCCCCTCAGCTGTATCAGACTGTTCTGTTCCCCCATCTGTCTCTGGTGAATCCTGTCACTTCCCACACCTCTGGCTGTACCCCAGTTCTTGTATGCATAAATAAATAAATCTTTTAAAAAAATAAACTCCACACTCAGGTTCTCCTATCATAAATATTGTACACTGTTCCTTACTATATTTTTATATGTTCTTTCCACCTTACATATCTTATTAATCAATGAATGAATGAATGTATATATATGTATTAAATACCAGGCAGTCTGTGCTTACCAATTTTATGTCAGTGTTCTTTAAGTTTTAGAAAGTGGCCCTCCCTGGTGGAGTAGCGGGTTAAAGCACAGCACTGAGAATCTAAAGCCGCTTCCACATGAGTTCGATTCCCGCCTGCCCCGGAGGTGACCACATGGTGTGGCAGACCTCT
>NW_004567111.1:39157124-39161794 GCF_000260355.1 Condylura cristata
AAAAAAAAAAGTTTTAGAAAGCACACAGTAAAATTTTAAAGTGTAGGGAGTTGCTCTCTTTCTCAAAAATAACCTAGACCTCTTTTTTCCAGTCAAAGTACCTTAGATTTTGTACTCTTAGTTCTCTTATTAACCATGCTAATAGCATTCTCTAGGTTATTGAAGCTCTAAAACCCAGAATATTTTTTCTCCTCCGTTTAACCACTATGAATTTTTCCTTTATATTAAGTTCAATTACCTCTCTTAACTTTTTTTATCATTTCCATCGTGATTGTTATAATATTTTAAATGTTGCTCATAATACTAAGATGTTATTTTAAATGTTACAATTTAAAAATTATATACATGTATTAGCCTGCTCATATTGCCAAAGTAAAACACCACATTCTGGATGACATAAATAACAAATTCATTTCTCATTCCAAAGGCTGAGAAGCCTAAGACCAAGGTGTCCATGGGCTTTCTTCCTGGCTTTCAGAGGGCTGCCTAGTGGCTGTGGCCTCACAGATGGATAAACAGGGAGAGGGAGTTCTTGGAGTTCTCATTCTTTTTTTTATCAGGCAACTAATGCCATCCTTAGAGTCCCACCTTCATATTTCCATTTAAATCTAATTACCTCCCACAAAGTCCTACTCCAAGGAGTATCACAAAGAGTTAGAATTTCAATATAGGAATGTGGGTCACAATGCTCAAGCTGAATACAGGAAAACCTGCTTGCATTAAATGGAGATGGGAGATGTTGAAGTTAGAAATACTGGCCATAAGGGCATTCCATACTAGACTACAGAGCCACTGGTGTTTAATCAAGGCGTTGGTCTGTTCAGAATTTTAATTTAAGAGAGCAAATCTGGTATTTGCTTATGGGATGAATTTTATTGAATAGCAGGTTTGCAGGAGTAATGTGACAATTACTGATGGAAAAAATAAAGACCTACAATATGATCACTGCACCTCAATGCACTACCACCAGAAGCCTTTCTTGATCTTGATGCCAGAGGGGAATCTTTATTTTTTAAAGATTTATTAATGCATACAAAAACGGGTAGAGGCCAGAGGTGTGTGTGTGTGTGAGAGAGAGAGAGAGGATTCACTAGAGAAAGAGTGGGGAGCTGAACAATGTACTAAAATAAACTGCTGAGGGGAGCAGCAGGTGAGACAGGAGAAGTCTGCTATGCCTTGTGGGTCAGCACCCTGTCTGGGGATTGAACTTGTGCTGTATTGGTTGGGGATAGCTTATAGAGCTGCGCTTCATCTGTTGTGCCACCAGGGAGGACACGGGGGAATCCTTTTAATCCACATTTTTCTGCTAAAGGATTGCACTTGGAACCTTTACATTTCGCCTTATAGTGTTTCTGTATTTTTCTTACCTCTTCCATTTTGCTCTTCCTTTACTGGGAAGCAGAGGCAGCTGTCCAGACAGGACCACATAAGCTCGCCCCTAGGTCCCACACTCTTACCTAGCAGGACACACTGCCACTATTTGTGTTTGACATCTACTCTGACATTCAAGGTGGTTAGTTCTGTTTGCTTATCACCACAGGGCTGGTTACCCCAATAAGGAAAGGCCACTCTTCTGAGCTCCCATGGGGTCAGGCTTCAGATGCGCTTGCTAAACTGGCTCCACCAGCCGTGGGGCCCTGAAGTAGTACTCTCGTCTTTGAACAGATACAGAAATTATTATTGATTTCAATGAACCTTCAGGAAGAAGATGCACTTATGCACTCTCCGTTTTTAACCGGAAAAACGGAAATGGCTTTTTTTTTTGTAAGAGGAGAGTGAAATGCATAATGGGTCCTCCCCAACACGAGGATTCTGCAATCCTTTGGGTACTATAAAGAAAATAAACAACATTTGAGATTCAACAGTCATAAAGTACAAATAACACCACCACGGTCGCCAACCTATTATCGTAAGGCAGAAATGGCTGGACTCAGTCACTTTTGAACTGGGCGTCTGCCTCCACTTATAAAAGTGGGCGGAGCACCCAGCCCGCCCAGTCCCAGGGTACCGCCGCTGCGCACCGGCCCCACCCCTTTCCCAGGGTTCCTGGCGCGACGGGCTCGCTCCCGGCCGGCTGCGTGCGCGTACTCGGTGAGCACCGGAACGTGTTCTCGCGTGGTTGCTCCACCCCCTCTGGCCTTGTCTTCTCTGCCACTGGGGCTTGAAGTTCCCGCCAGGTGCGGGCCGGACAACAGCAATGCTTCCCAGCGTTCTTCCACTTTGAGACGGAAGAAACGTCCCAGACCCCTTTCAGGTTGCAGTAGGCGCTGAGCTCTAGGCAGCCATGTCCACGGGCTTCTCCTTCGGGACCAGCACACTGGGCTCCACCACTGTGGCCGCCGGCGGGACCGGCACTGGCGGCGGTTTTTCTTTCGGGACTGGGACGTCCAGGTAATTGCGCTTCCTTGTCCTGTCGCTCGGGTTCTGCCTGCTTGGCATCCAGGGAATCGCCCGCCCGCCCGCCCTTTCCAGGTGGACCTGGAGAAAAATACTTGCTCAGTGCCAGCTTGGTAGGCCTCCGGGTCGCTACCCTGGTGGCTGCTCTGCCCCGGTCCTGTCGGCGGCCTGGCTGGGAGAAGGGCGAAAGGTCTGTTTAGGGGTACCTGGCACTCACGGTGGTTTAGTTATTGTTCCTACAGAGTGAGGTCTGACTGGGCGAGAGGGCCGGGGAGCGCACTCTCAAGCCCTTAGACACAGAATGAATGAAATTGTACGTTCTTGTGAAGTTTTTAGGAAAAGACGATGACGAGAAGATTTCAAGAATTTGAAAATTTCAAGAAACAGTTGAATGTTTCTCCCTGAATAGTTCAGGTCTGTTACAGGATAATGCAGTTTTGAACACTAAAGTGTCCTAATGTTATCGTGGTTGTCTTAAAAGGTCTTTCAAGTCTTTGTGCCTCATGGGACAAATTTAATTACCTTTACAGCATTTCTTGGTGGAATTTTTTTTTAATATTTATTTATGCATACATAACTGGGGCACAGGCCAGAGGTGCAGGGCAGTGAGAGGATTCATCAGAGACAGTGGGGAGAGAACAGGCAGATGTACTGAAATACACTGCTGAGGGGAGCAGTGGGCAGGTCAGAAGTCTGCTGAGCCGTGTGGGTCACCTCCCTGGCCTGGAATTGAACTCGTGTTGCAGTGGCTGTGGATAACCTCATAGTGCTGCGTTTTAACCCGTTGTGCCACCTGGGAGGGCCCCGATTGGTGCAAAATTTGAAGTTTGTGAATTATTGTTTCAAGGGTGAGAATGTTGTAATGACTTTCACTGAAGTTGCGAAATGTAGGTAGCAGTTTTTTTTGGTACAACATTTGCTGCACCATCACTTCAAATGGTGACGGAAATACAACTAGCAGAGATCCAAGAAGAGGCAGTAAAATAGTGAAAGGTTATTTTAAGGAAGATTTAATCTCTTTATTTGACAGACTTAATCTTTAGAATTTAATCTTTTGAAGATAAAGATGGAGTTCATTAAATCAGGAAGTTTGCACAGAATTAGTTACAAGATACCTCCTGAGCTTGAAGGGTTATAGTTGTCGATTTAAAAGTTAAAAATACCTTCAGTATTATTTATATTTAAAAAAGGTGGGGGGAACCACAGACTATACAGTCAAGTTAGAAGTCCTGGCGTTTTCCTTAATACTTATTTTTTCTTATTCTACATTTTAATCAGTAAGGCCTACTCATTTTAATTCTGTAATTCTTACTGTCTTCATTTCAGTGCCACTACCCTATTCTAAGCTGTTACCATTCATAGAACAAATGTTTACTAAACACAGTTCTATGCAGTAAACATTGATTTAGATGGTAAGAGTCCTTAATTGAAGTTAACATACTTGTGAATAAACTTACAATTCTTCCAGGTTTTCAACCAGTGACCTTCCTCTTGTTAGGTGAAACAGTTCCCTTATCTCCTACTTAAATTAGTTCAATGGAATTCTAATTACTATCCCCAAAATGTGTTTTTATGTCAGTCTTTTTTTTTTTAGCATATTATATAGCCAAAGCAATTTTTTAAATTCCCATTCCTCCTTTCATTGATTTTCCACTGTCATTGGAATAGATTAAAAAGAAAAATAAATCTTAACCATGATCTGCAAGACCAGAATAAACTGCATTCTTTTCAGACTCATCCTGAACCTGTCTTCTCCAATTCTGTGATCTAGGCCTGCTATAAAAATTACTTCTATTACCACCCCTCACTGACACAAAAATAGCTGAAACATTTCAAAGGAAGATATTCTTACTTCATGTAATATACTTTGATATTTTCTGTTGTTTCATTTCATTTTTTAGTAGTGCTGGTTGTAATCTAACTTGATGTTATGCTCCTCTGATGAGTCTTGATCTTAGTTTGACAAACTAAGCAATCAGAGTTTTTTCTTCTTTCCTCAGGTGGACTTAACCAGACAACTTCCCATTTTAGGGAACAACTTTCCTACCACCTGCTACCCCATGTGCCTACTTTTGGGACTGTGCCTCCTTTCCCAGAGAGGACTTTTATGATCTCTCAGTCTAGAGGAATTTTCCGTACTCAGAATATCCTATACCAGAGCATTTTTTTTTTTTTTAAGATTTATTTATTTGTACATACAGAACTGGAGTACAGGCCAGAGACTCAGGGGCAGTGAGAGACTTCACCAGAGACAGAGTGGGGAGCAGAACAGG
>NW_004567111.1:39161894-39245521 GCF_000260355.1 Condylura cristata
GGGCGGGTCAGGAGAGGTCTGCCACGCCATGTGGTCTCCTCCGGGGCAGGCCGGAATCGAACTCATGCGGAAGTGGCTTTAGCTTCTCAGTGCAGTGCTTTAACCTGCTGCGCCACCAGGGAGGGCCATACCAGAGCATTTTAACACAATTGTAATCAGTTCATTATAATTCATTTGTTGACTCATCTGATTCCAACAATAGGATGTAAACTCCATAATGCTGAAGGCATTCTCATACCATTTTTCAGGCAGACAGAGTACCTAGAACGCCATACATAATTGTTGAGTGAAAGTATTCATCTTTCTGTTACTGACAGGAAACATCCTACGGGTAGGATCTGTGTCCTATTTACTACTCCACCTTCAGATCCTGTGACAGCAGTGCCTAGTGTATACAAAGGGCTTTAATAAATAATTTGCAGATGATTGAGTAAAGAAAATATTAGTAATCAAGTAGAAAAGTTTAGGTGGACTTCAGAAAGACTTGTATAAATTAACAAAAGAGAGTTTAATCTGTCCTTGTATAAATTAACAAAAGAGAGAGTTTAATCTGTCGGTTAGATCACTGGTTTGGAGACCCGACTGCTTTAAGTGCTCCATGGTCTCTATCTATAGGTAAATCAGTTTTGGGGAGTTACTCTGCACCTTCAGTCCCCACATGTGGGAAAAGGAGTGTACTTATGTCAAAAAGTTGTTTAATTAGATAAAGCATGTAAAGTATTGTAAAGTATTTAGCATTGTATCCAGCACTTGATAAATTTTCCATTAATGTTAGCCATTGTGTTTGAGACAGTGGGAGAAGGCCCTCTCTGGTGGCGCAGTGGGCTAAAGCACCGCACTTAGAAGCTAAAGCCACTTAAGCAAGAGTTCGATCCCCGCCCCAGGAGGTGACCACATGGCTGGCGTGGCAGACCTCTCCTGACGCGCCCGCTGCTCCCCTCAGCAGTGTGCTTTGTTGATCTGCCTGCTCTGCTCCCCACTCTATCTCTGGTGAAGCCTTTCACCACTCCTGCTCCTATGGCCTATACCCCAGTTCTGTATGCATAAATAAATAAATCTTAAGAAAAAAAAAAAACAATGGAAGAAGTTAAGGCAGTATTTCTGGCCTGCTATAATCAATGCAACTTTTCTGTAACACATCCTATTGAGTCCTGGGTTGAGGTAATACTTGATCAGATCTGAAATGGCTTGTTTTTTGGTAAAATAGGTACATTTCTCTGACATGAAGAAATTTCTCTTTTGCTTCTTTGGTAGAATAAGAAGATTTCATTTTTAGGCATTTCTTTAGTATTGTCTTTAACTTTAGTTATGAAACAATGTGTCTTCAGTTCTTAAGAAATTTAAAGTATTTTAATTCATTTGTTTCATTCTAAACACATATGCTTTAGCTGGATAGCTTTTGTATATTTATGGGTAACAGTAAAAACAAATGGGGTCCCTTATTTGGGGGCAAAGGGAGCATAGTATCTCTTTTCTTAATTTGATGTCTTCAAAATTTTCTAGTAATGTTTCTTAAATCACCTTTTTAATATAGTCAGTTAAGTGTTCAAAGATCAGTGTTTCCTTGTCAGTAAGACCTTTCAGCCCACTTTACCAACCCTTGTATTTCATATATCCAAGGGCAAACACATTCGCTCTTGGGGCATTTTTAGAATTGGTGGTAAACTAAGATATAATTAGAATTCTCCTTTTTCCTACTAGTGTTGGTGACTAATTTAAGTTTTATCTCCTTAACAAGCTCCTCCTATCCATACTAATCTGGCATGCTATCTTGTACATAATATGTTTAATTGAATTAATAAACATTCTTAATTATATTAATTATATAGTAGTAACATTTATTGAGGGTAATAAATTTTCTCTGTATAATCTCATGTTTAGTAAAAATCTTGCTAGATTATGGGAACAGTTGGGTACAGTTATTCCCATTTTGAAAATGAGAAGAGACTCAAAAATGTGAGGTAATGCCACACAGATATCAGCATATTAGGGAATTATTACCGAAACCTAGCTTCCTTCCCTTTAAAAGGAAATGATCCAAACTTTAACTTAAAAACAAAACAAAATTGATATTGTATTCTCTCATAGTGATTATAGTTACATAGAAGGGTAGGGATAAAATCAATAAATATAAATATATAGGGTATATGGATTTCCTGCTCTGTGTGTTATAATCTCTTAACTCTCCTTCATAATTTTTGAAAAGTCAAATTTTTAGCATTTTTGTTCTCACAGCTTTACATAGCAAATTTGGGCCTGTGGAGCTTGGTAGAAATTTTGAAGATTGTGTCTCTTAATAGAGGATAATTTTGTTGTACATTTTACTCTTGCCAGGATATGTCTGTAATGGGTCAGAGCAGACTGTGTGAGATCTTGTTTATGATTACTTGGGATCAGAGATTCTAATTGCTTTAGATTATGCTTTTCTTGAGTCTGGTGTTGTATTTTTTAAGATTAATTTTTGTGTGAATTTATTTGTAAAGAGGACAGAAAAATATTTGAACTTGACCTATAGGCAAATTGTTAGTTATTCTTGTAACCTGTGGAGGTATATTAAGATATATTAAGTCAGGAAAATAGTATTGGAGGGTTAATTTTCATTTTCTTAAGTAAATATTGGCTCTAGTAGACTTTTATTTTGTGTTTCTTATAAATAAGCAACCCTTCTGTGGGGCTCAATTTTGGAACTTTTGGAAGCACCGCAACCCCAGCAACTACATCTGCTCCTTCAAGTGGATTTGGAACTGGACTCTTTGGATCAAAACCTACCACTGGGTTCACTTTAGGAGGAACAAATACAGGTAAGGCAGATTATCACACTTGCTGGGGGTGGGATTAGGATTTTTATTCTTTTGCATGTTCTGTCTTGATTTATTTCTTTGTCATTGATAGTAGACTGAGAAAAAAGGTAAATACTAAGGTAAAAAGAAAAATGGATTTGAATTAAGTACCACTAAGTATAGTATAAGTATAGTCCTAATCATCAGCTATGATCTACTTTATTGTAAGGAAGGGAAACACACACACACACACACACACACACACACCCCTCTTTAAAGAATTAAAGAAGCTATTCCTTTCTATAGTGAATTAAAGTAATTAAAATTTTCATTTATATTATATAGTGGAGTGTTTTACCTTTGTGAAGATTAAGTCAAGTTTACTGATCTGAACATAAAAGTAATTTAGCATATATAGGACATCAGCATACTGTTTTGCTATAATATAACTTGTATTCCTAAAAGAGCTTACTTTTTTGTATTATTAAAACAGTTGTTTCATTGGGGGAAAAAGCAAGGGGTAAAAGTTTCTGATGGACATTTCAGTAATAACATTTGTTTTCATAATACAGGTATTTTGTTAATTATAAGCTAAAGATACATTTCACTGGAGCTACCACTTTAAAAGTTTGCACCTTACTTACTCTTTATTCTTTTGGGCTCTGTTATCTTTTGCAGTGACCTACTAATCTGAATTAAAACATGTAGAAATGGAAGAACTTCAGGAATAAATATGAGACTAGCCAGGGAACTTCTTGAGACAGTTCTGTGTGCCCGTGTTTTGTTTGGAGTAGCTTTTTCTGCCTTACCTAGTTTGGTTATAAGTGATAATTGTATTATTATAATAACAAATATAACAATAATAACAAATTCTGTTCCCTAATTAATCCAATTACATGTAGCTTGTCACATGGAAACCATTGCCATAGGGAGAATGTCCTGTTAGTACTTATGGTGGAAGGTACTGGGGTATAGTGATCCTGCCATCAGCGTTGTCACTTTTTGATGATTCCAGATCTTGCCCTTAGGACAAAACATCTTCTATTGATTATTAAGTTTTCTTTCTTTTTCTGTCCCTAGGAATAGCAACAACTATAACTACAGGATTAACTTTGGGTAAGAACTTTTGAGGAAAGAACCCAAATCTGTTGGTTTCTACTCTTCTCTTTCCTAATATTTCACAGAGCTGGGGTATAGAAGAAAGCATATAAGGCAATGACTACAGTGTACTGACTCATCAAAAATTTCCAGCATTCGAATGTTTTAAATAATCAATGACTGTATAGACTTTTTTAATTCTGAAAACTTAAATACAAAAATGGCTTTTCTGTAGAAAGTTATTTCACAGTATTTTTTCCAGTTGAATTCTTTCAGTGGAGAAAGCATCAAATTAAACCTGGTCATAGCTAATAGTTGTGAAGCCTTACTCAGTTATATATTATCTGGTAGCTCTTATCTATAAAATGAGGGTCTTGGACTAAAAGTTTTTGGATTTCTTTTTAGCTCAAAAATGTATTTATGTATAGTGATATGTCAAAGGGAATGTAAATAAGTGGGTTACAGCCTGCCTTGAATCTTGATTCTATAAATAATGAATGAATAAAAATGAAGGGATTTAAGGGACTTCAGAATTATTTATTTCTCCTATTTATTCATTTACCTGAGGTAACATTGTTTTACCCATCACTATATGACACAGAGAGATAGGTTCACACAACTTCGGAGTCTATCACAACAACTTGTCCAACCCAGAGCACCTATGTCCCTTAACCTCAAAATTAATTAAAAATAAAAATTGAAATAAAGTGGCAGACCTTCTTCAGTTGAGTACTACTTACCTGTCCTCAACAGGAAACATGTTTGCTTGCTGCCAAAGTTTTGGACAAGATTAACTATAGTGGCATACAGTTAGAACCCATAGGTGATTGCAAAATTATACTATGGCAGGAACTCCCCAGATGTGGTAAGGCAGTTGTGAAGTATACTTACTGACCTCTTTCCAGTACCTTCAGGAGATGCCAAAATGCAGGTCATTTATACATATCTTTAATTAAGAAGTCTTACATTACTGCTTCCTAACTCTGACCTTGAATTTTCAGTAATAGGTGTTAGTGTGATAGTACTAGAAGTGGTGAGAATGATACTGATGATGGCAGACACTACTGAGTGCATGAGCAAGACATTGTGAATTTGTTGTGAGGTAAAGGGGAAAGGCATATATAGTAGTATGTTCTTGTGTAACCTGATAAATGCTTTAAAAGGTGTATGAAAGCTACGTTGGAAGGCAGAGGAAGAAGAAAGTGGTAATTTATTTTGGGGTCATAAAGCATTCCAGGTAAAGGAGTGGAAAATGGAAAACTCCAATCAAAAGGATCCAGGGGAATAGAAAAAAATATTTTGTTGTCAGAGTTAAGGATTTAGAGGTGAGAATGGTAGGAAGAGTTACGTTTTGAGGAGCAAGTTAGAGTAAGAAAAGCCAAGGCAGTTTCCACGAAACTGTAGAGCCTATGGCAACCTGACAAGATGGTTCTCATCAGATATTTTATTCTCTTTTTTGGGAAGTAGCATAATTCCAAGTATAGCTTGGAGGTGGAAGAGATTGATAACAGAAGCAAAATAATTCTGTAAGGTTTTAAGGATACTTGTAATGGGGGAATGCCTCTGCAGTAGAATTAACAGGATTTATGACTAATGGAATACAAGGGAGGGTGAGAAAGCATGTTAGGATGATTGCCTTTGTTGGCCTGAACAACTAAATTGACTATAGTGAAATTTAGAGGAAACTTGTTTTTTTTTTTTTTTTTTTTTTTTTTAAGAAAGACCTGTAGATGCTCAAAAGTATATTGAGGTAAAGCTAGCCAGTGGATTTTCAGATAGATGTTGATTTACACACATGTACCTATAGCTGAAGTTCTGAAAGTGAGTGAGATATTTTGGGAAGAAAAGGGACTTTAGGGAATGAAACCTTAGGAAGTACTTTGGATGAGAAGGACTATTTTTCTACTCAGTATGAAAGAAGGATAAATGCTATTTTAGGTAAATCTAGGGGTAGAACTGAAATTGGATTTCACTGTTACCACATTGATTGGATTTTCATTTTTTTCTTAACACACTGGGCCATCTTTTCAGTATTTTCCTATTTGGGCCCAACTTCTGTATTTTTCTTTCTTATAATGTGCAAGTACCTATATCTTTATTAAAAGAGTAGGATTACAAACTTAGAGATCCTGATTGAAATTAGTATAATTGATAGACAGTTATGGTAAAATGAGATTTTTTTTTTTAAACAGGCACTCCAGCCACTACATCTGCATCTACAACAGGTTTCAGTTTAGGTTTTAATAAACCCGCAGCATCTGCCACACCTTTTGCTTTGCCTATTACTTCTACCTCAGCTAGTGGTTTGACTCTTTCATCTGCTCTGACATCAACTCCAGCAGGTAAGTCAGGTGGAAAAATTTGTTTTATGTTGACTTTTAATTTTATTTAGTTAATGAACATAGGTATTCACCTTTGTTAGTAGTAGCTTGGGAAAACCTTTAATCATGTAGCAATTTTGATCTACTAAAGATTAATTTGTGTAGATCAGCATTGGGCATTAAGCAGCAAAGGTTGTCTTGGATGTTGCTCTGTATTTACAGAGCTAAGCAGAAGAGGGTGAGAGGTACATTGCAAAACTTAATAACTATATTATTTTCAAGGAACATTTCCTCTATCAGAGAATGGCAAAGAAAGAATTTGTATAAACCTTGCCAGCATTAGAATTTATTTAATTTTAGAGGTGGGCTTGGGTTGAAAACTTTATTACAGTCTAGAATCAGTTTTTATTACCATTCTAGTAATACCCCAAACACTTTTTGCTTGAAGCTACTATTTCTCTTTATTCTTAGGTATAGTTTTATCTTTAGTGAGTAGTTTCCCCCCAAAATCAGTTTATTGTGGATATTAGGGCGTTTATTATTATTTTTTTAATTTAGAGTATTTATACTTTCTTTGTTTTCATTTTCATAGAAATGTTTCCTTTTGAAGGTTTACAATCTTACTTTATATAGCATCCACAGGATTTACTCTAAATAATTTGGGTGGAACAGCAGCCACAACTACAACTGCATCAGCTGGCCTTTCTTTAGGGGGGACCTTAGCTGGTTTGGGAGGTTCACTTTTCCAGAGTACAAACACAGCAACATCAGGTAATTAGTAGTACTTTTTCTACATGTATAGTCTGAATTTATACTAATATTCACTTTATTTTGATCTTTTTAGCCTATCTCTTTCTCTAACCTGTGTTTTCCTTTTAGTATGGAAACTGGTTTATGAAATGATAATTCTTGAATAATTGGATACCTTAGTCATTTTAGAAATAAACTTTTCTAAACAAAGAAGGATCTACTTAAGTATCAGTTAATGTTTAAGAGAAATTTTTTAATAAATGGTAATTGAATATGTGGGATCATGTAGTGTCTAGATTCATTCTAAGACAATTTGCCTTTTATTTATTTTTTTTTAAAGATTTATTTATTTGTACATACAGAACTGGGGTACAGGCCAGAGACTCAGGGGTGGTGAGAGGCTTCACCAGAGACAGAGGGGGGAGCAGAACAGGCAGATCGACGAGTACACTGCTGAGGGGAGCAGCGGGTGGGTCAGGAGAGGTCTGCTGCGCCATGTGGTCAGGGCAGGCGGGAATCGAACTCACGCAGAAGTGGCTTTAGCTTCTCAGTGCTGTGCTTTAACCCGCTATACCACCAGGGAGGGCTGACAATTTGCCTTTTAAACCCTGGTTCTAGGAATGACTTTCCATTATAGGTTGGGGATTCTAAGATGCTTTCAAAACAAGATTTTAAAACAAAAGTATGAAGTAATTTTATTACATTCACACTGGGTAAACAACTGAAGTTCAACTTAGCTGGCAGAGCACACTGTTAGGTTTTGATTTCTCATTTCATGCTAATTTTAAAATTAACTTTATCTTAAGGATTTCACAGATATTTTGAATACTTGCAATATAGTTAATGCCAACATAAGAAAGCCAGTGTGTCTTTGTGAAAGTGAGAAAAGCTCTCTTCCTCTTAATAGTGTAAGGATTTCTGCTCAGTGACTTACATATTAGGAAAAGCTGACATGGTAAAATCACAGAATTCCCAGTACTTAAGCTAATTTACAATGTCTGTTTAATTTCAGAAGTTTGAATAAATAACTAATATGTGTCTAACACTTGGTGTTTTCCAGAAAGGGATGTGGTTTGATGTTTTTCTATTGTGTCATTTATTCTGATGTTTAATGAAAACAAGTCAGAAGAAGGGAAAAAAGACATTGGTTAAAATAACATGTAGAAATTTGTAGTGTTCAGTAGTAGTTTTAGTCTTTGTTAATAACATGTTTAGATTTGTTTCATGTAATTGTCTAAATTAAGTATGAAGAATATCTGGGATCCAACTTAAAAGCATTTGAGTAATTTGGTCAGTAAGGGAAAATTGTTATAAAAACTTTCAGTGAACTTTATAAATGATGTTTGACTTATTTGTAGGACTTGGACAGAATGCTTTAGGCTTAACATTGGGAACTACAGCAGCTACTTCAACTGTAGGCAACGAGGGCCTTGGTGGCATAGATTTTAGTAGCTCATCAGATAAAAAGAGTAAGTAATGTTTATTATAATTTTATGTCCTGACAAAGGAACTTAAATTCTTATGTCTGGAAGATCATTAGTTATATATTCAGTTATAAAATCTTTACTTTTGTTTGTTTGCATTGTATTTCATAAAGGTTGTATGTGTTGTACAGATTTTATCTTTGTAGAAGACTATAATTTTTATGTGCATGTTTTATGTAACTATTTAAGATAGTTGTAATTTCTTTTAAATTAGGAACAGGATTTTAACCTGTTCTTTCTGGTGTAATATATCACATGTATTTCTCAATGTCAGTATTCTTTAAAAATATTTTAATGCTGCTTAATACCAATTTTATGAGTGGATATAGCATAATTTAGTCAACCATCTCCTATTACTAGTGTTTGTTTCTATTTCTTTACTTTGGGAATTACCATCATGTTGGGCATCTTATAGAGAGGGGGATATAATATGCAAGTTTGAGGAGCGGACCCTATTCAAATTATTTATCCTCTCTTTGTTTTAGTTTGTCTATATAAGTATGAGGGTACTAACTGTACCTATTTTGTGTGGTTGGTTTGAGGGTTATTATTTGTGAAGCCTAATAGAACCAAGGACACAGGATTGCTTTCTAGATTTATGAATTTATTATGAAGTTTTAGAGAAATACCTAGAAATTGATCCATTAGCTTAAAGAGAGGGACAATTTGGAGACATGGTATAAATTGTGAAGGTGCTTTCCTGAAAAGGTTTACCAATTTATTTACCCACCAACCAGTATTAAAATGCCTTTATGGGCTTTGCCATACTAAATATTCTTTTGAAAATTTGTGAACCCAGATTCATTTTGAAGAGCTTTGTGTATTTTTGTCATGCGTGTGATTTTTAAATTTTGTTTTGCAACATCTTTTCTTTTTTTTTTTAATAAAAGTGTGTTTCAGTGGAACCTGTACATCGTGCTCTGAATCTCTGGAAAATTGTAAAATGAGTTAATTATTGGAGTTGTAAAATATGCAGTGTTTACATAAAATTACAAGAATTTTTTCAATCGACATAGGGTTTAGTTATAAGGAGATACTATTAAGTATAAAAATTATTATCTTAAAAGTTGGTAAAATAATTTTTAACTTAAAAATTTGGGGGTTTACTTCTCTTTGAGTGAAAATTGACTAATATCTAAACATAGATCCTGTTTCTTTTTTTTCTTAGTTCTTTGTAACAACTCCGTTATTACAAAAAGAGCTTTAGATGTTTTAGCAGCTTTTTTTACTCATTTGTATGAGTTTTGGTGTCCTCCAACTATGTTTATTTTATGCCTGAGAGATTCCTCTCTTTGTTATAATTACTTTTAGATTCCATTGGAAAGAACAAATTGAGGCAAAGGAGTAAGGGAAATTTTTTTTTTTTTAAAGATTTATTTATTTGTACATACAGAACTGGGGTATAGGCCAGAGGCTCAGGGGTGGCGAGAGGCTTCACCATAGACAGAGTGGGGAGCAGAAAAGTAGTTCGACAAAGTACACTGCTGAGGGGAGCAGCGGGCAGGGTCAGGGTCAAGAGAGGTCTGCTGCGCAATGTGGTCACCTCCAGGGCAGGTGGGAATCGAACTCATGCGGAAGTGGCTTTAGCTTCTTAGTGCTGTGCTTTAACCCACTGTGCCGCCAGGAAGGGCCCCACATAACTCTTTTTTATGTACATAAACATGTCTCCATTACATGTTATGGTTGGAGTTCATGACAGGCATGACAATTTCTGGATATACTCTTTTGTTTGTGTTAACTTGAAATTTGAAGTTGGAATATATTGTTACCTGTTTTTACAAGAAGCTTCTTATATTTCCTAGGTGATAAAACAGGAACAAGACCAGAGTAAGTTTACAATTTAAGCTTTAAAGTATTTTAATTAAGAGTTTACTTATCAACTGTAGGCAAGTTGTGTGATTGAAAGTAAATTGAGCCATGAACACATTTAGAAAAAATAAATTCTTACTTAATTCCTGTTAAAAGTAAAGTAATGTATACTCTGGAAAGATTTTGAAAGGTCAAGTCTTTCTAGCTTTAAGAAATTTCTGAACCAATTCTTTCTAGAAAGTTGGTTTAATATTGTAAATACAAATATATTTTTATAAATTTTAACTCATTAAATATTGAAAAACTCTTGAAACTTAACTCTTGGAGAACCCTTTATACATAAAATGAAAGCCTACACACATTTTTTACTTTATATATAAATTACTATGCCAGTACCACTTATTTTTTAGTGGAGAGGGAGAATAACCTCCATATATGTCATATTTAGTTTGGAGATCATTGTTTTTAATACCAGTTGTATTTACTAACCTAACTTATGTACGTTAGTGAAAACATTTACAAGTAGTGATAAGGTTCACACCTCAAAAACATCTTGTGTATATTTTAGCCCTTTGACATATGTGAAGAAACTGAGAAAGACAGCTTTGCCTAGAATTATATCAAGGAAATAATTGCAGATCTAAGACTGAAATATTAATTAATGATTTAATGAATATGATAAAGATACAGTATGATAAAGATAGCTTACTTCTGTAAGTATTAAACACTTCAGATTTTCTTAAGTTGTTGCTTGGACTTGTTTTGTTGAAGCATAAGTTGAAATGATAAAATAAAGTGAATTATTTTGAGAATCTCATGAGTTCTGAAACTTTCCTTAGTTAATACTTTAATATTTTTGAACTGAATAAAATCTCACTTGAATTTATGAGCTAGTGGGAATTTTATTATCTTACTCAATTTATAGCATTTTTCTAATTTTTAGACATTTAGTCAGATGCTTTAAGTGTACTTATAGTAATGCAAATCTTTTTAGAAAAGAAATCTTCATTTCATATGAATCGCTAAGGTTACTTTATAGATCAAGAAATTTATTGTTCCTTATAAAGAACTTTGAAATTATCCCAAGGACACTATAAAGGGGGATAGGGAATACTTGCTTTATTTTATTGTAGCTTAACATATACTCTATTAAAATTTAGTCATCAGTTCTTTATAATCTCAGTGTTTTAATACCTTTCTGCCATTTTTTCCCTAGGGATAGTAAAGCCCTGAAGGATGAAAATCTACCTCCTGTGATCTGCCAGGATGTTGAAAATCTTCAGTAAGTTAATGTGAAATATTATTAGGTAAATCATACTTGAAGAAGACAGCGTACATTTTAGAGGGAACAATCTTTCTTAACCCTTAACTTGGGTTAAATTTTTAATTTGTTAGAAATTAGAGAGAGAATACCAGGAATTAAAATTCTGTAACTCCATTCTGTGAAAAAGAACCAGAGGTCAATTTTTTGTATTTTCTTCTTAATATTTGGACTCTTAATTGTAAATATACTTTTTTTGTTTTCTGAAGGAAACCAGAGCTAAGTTTTTTTTTTTTTTTTTAAAGATTTATTTATTTATGTATACAGAACTGGGGTACAGGTCAGAGATGCGGAGGGTGAGAGGATTCACCAGAGACAGAGCGGGGAGCAGAACAGGCAGATCAACGAAGTACACTGCTGAAGGGAGTAGCGGGCTGGCCAGGAGAGGTCTGCCACGCCATGTGGATCTCCTACTGGGCAGGCGGGGATCGAACTCATGCGGAAGTGGCTTTAGTTTCTTAGTGCAGTGCTTTAACCCACTGCACCACCAGGGAGGGCCCCAGAGCTAAGTTTTTAAAAACTGAGTTTTTTAAATCTTTTTAGGAAATTTGTGAAGGAACAAAAACAGGTCCAAGAAGAAATAAGTAGAATGTCTTCAAAAGCAATGCTTAAAGTACAAGAAGATATTAAAGCTCTGAAGCAGCTTTTGTCATTGGCTGCCAGTGGATTACAGAGAAATACTATTAATATTGACAAATTGAAAATAGAAACTGCTCAGGTAAACTCACAGCCATTTCATTATAGATTTTTTTGGTTTGTTTTCAGATAGAAATGTCCTTTTTAAATATAAAGCTAATATACACATGCGGTAAGACCCAAGATAGTTATTATACTTTTAAATTGTTATGACCAGTACTCATTTTTATTGTTTACTATGTATCAGTCTAAGTATTTGCTGTAATAAGTTATTAATTTTGAGTGTTTACTGTGTGCATTCTAAGGAATTCATATATATAGTCACTAGTTTTCAGAGCAACTTGATAATAAAAATGGTAATGATGTCTATTATTCATGTCTGGTCTCTGGCATAACATACTTTATGTATAATATATATAAAATATAATATGTAGTCTTTTCTATATCAGTGGGGAAAAATGATGATGTATGGTTTACTTGCGTTTTACTTTTCAGTTTTAAAATACATTTTATCCCTGGCAGTCTAGAAATTTTCTCTAAAATTTTCCCTGATCTTTTAATATGGCATTATGAGAGTGATATGCTCTTTACAAATGAAACGATAATATTTTGGTAAAACAAATAATGGTGTTTATTTATGTTCCTTAAGTCAGCTGTTGAATACTTTAATGGTATTTTAATAAAAACATTAATTAAACTAGCTACTCTAAATAATAATCATTGAAGGGGATTCAAAAACTTCATTAGTGCTTTTAAATTTTCCAATCATCTATTGATTAAACACAAATAAAATATTTCATGGTTTTCCTTCCCACTTATTCTTTCTTTATATATTATCAGATATGTTGAATGTTAAGGAGAAAAGAAAATGTTAGTTAGGCATTTAGACTGGAGGATGCTGAGTCTCTGATTAATAATTTCATGAAATTATAAATTTTATTTGAGAAATAGATGAAATTATATAAATTATGTGGAAAGGTCAATCATTAATAAAGTAATAGAAGATGCAAATTAAAAAAAAATACTGTGTTGAGATCCATTGTAACTGGATAGTTCCATTTATAAATATTTGTGAATTACCTATTAGTTGTTAGACTCATTGTAGATGAATCTACTTCTGCTTCACTGCCTCCCACCCTAGACAGACAGCTCTAAGGGTACTAAAGGTCTTGTGGAGTAAATTAAAAGCTATTGGGGTAAGTAAAATAGTAAAAGATGGGTAGAGTATAAAAGGTAACTGAAGAAGAGTTTATAAGACAAAGAAGGCTTTTTTAAGGAAAAATATCATTTGAATTGAATTTGGAAAATATTATAGGACAGAGACTTAGATTGCTCTTTTTTCCTGTATTTGGGAGCTAGTGATCTACCCACAGACCAGTGAATTATTAATTGAAAGTCATATTATGATCCCTTTAGTGCACTAGTTATTCAGAACCTTTTCTTTAAAAAAAAAAAAAGCCTCTTGGAAAATAGAAGCAATTGTCAAGTGAAGAGCAATGTGGCAAATGTATAGAACAAAATATTTTGGAAGCAAAATCTTTCACTCCTTTTTGGTTCATAATTCAAGAGTTTTAAGTATGGTGGTTAAAGATCTTCATTTTGGCTAGGGTGAATATCATGTGGCTTGTTGATGTTCATTGTGGAGTTCAGCTTTCCATTTTGTGAACGTTTTTAAGGCTCTGTATGTGCTGAGCACTCCGGAGGACTATACTTTTCCTAATGAAGTGATGACAGCATTTGGTACCAAAAAACTTAAAATATACTAGGAGAGTTAAATCAGAGAGATAATATATTGCAGTTATAAGATACAGAGCCCCAAAGGATTTAGGTGGACACTTACCATTGATCCTTGAAATGTGCACTAGGTCTTCTCTAGATGGGTAAGTAGGAAGATTAGCAAGCCAAGGAATGGAGGCATGAGTGGCCTGTCTGAGGAGCTGTAAGCAGTTCATTATAGTAGAATCTGGGTAGAATCTACTTGGAGAAGAAGGTAGAAGTGAAAATTTGAATAGTCCAGTTTTTCTAGGGCTGTTGTGCTATAGTTGAGTAGGATTGAAGTCTGAGCTGAGGAATGAAACAAATTTAATTGCTTGGCAGTGAAGTGAGGATAGGAGGTGCTACAGTGGACATAAGATAATAATACTTTTATTTTTCTTAAATAAGGAAACAGATTACAGAAGCAATGAAATAACTACTAATGTGGAATATAAGTATAAACAATATTAATCTTTATCAATCATGACACATGTTGATAAAGAAGATAGAACTGGCATTGAATAACTGTAGGAGGCTGTAAGTGAGCTTTAAAAGAATTGTGCTGCCTAGATTCACTTCTCAGGCTGTTCAACTACATGGCCTTGGGCAGATGATTAATGTTCCTTTAACTGTACTTCTTCATTGAATGGAAACTTTTTATAGAGTTATCATTTAGTATTAGTCATCATATATTGAGTCTTTAGCACAGTGCCTGGTATATAAGTATTGCCCAGATTCCTAACTACTGCTGTCATCATTATTTCCTACTACATTATTTTTTAGAAGTGTTTTCTATATTTGTATAATAAAGATTTTTAAATAGTAGTTTAGTTTTTCAATGTGGGTGGATTAGCTTCATGAGTCCTACAGAAATCCATAGCTTCTTGAAATAGGTAACAGCTGATAAACTTACAAAAGTTTGGTTTGCTTAAACTTTAAACATGGTTTGTCTTTTCTGGAAAGATGTTTTATTAAATTGCAAAAATATCTTCACTCATAATATATTTTTTACACCTTGATTGATGGCATTGTTTTGAAGTTTCAGTGTAGAAATAGTTGGTATTCTAGCATAATTTTCCACTGATCTTTTTTGTTTTTTAAACCTCTGGTAAATTAGGAGTTAAAGAATGCTGAAATAGCCTTAAGAACACAAAAAACACCACCTGGACTCCAACATGAAAATACAGCTCCTGCTGAGTAAGTTACTGTTTTTGTTGTTGTTTTAAAGCAAATGCTCTCTCACTTTTAAAACAATATACAAACTAAGAATATTCATTTACTATGTAACAAGCCTGGGTTAATAAGCACTGTATATGGATTTTAAAATTTAACTCACAATAATCCTGAGAAGTTAGCTTACTGTCTTATTTTATTGGATAAATGAATTTGAGTCTTTACTACTATGCAGTTAACACTTTTTTTACATGTTACATAATACTGATAGGAGTTGTTTTACTTTATTATGTTTATAGGTAATAGAAATTCCCCTTTTACCAATAAAAACATTTTAACTTGAAAATAATTTTCAGATAGCCTTTTCCTTAAAAAGGTCATGCTCATGTCATTCATAGCAGCATGGATGGAGCTAAGCCAGAGGAAAAAGAAAAATATTGAATAATTTCACTCATAGGAGGAATGTGGGGGAACCAAATATGGGACCAGGAAAAAAATTAATTGAACAAAATTAACAGGCAACTATTAATCAGAGAAATTGCTGGGGATGAGATGGGAGAGGGATCAAATATAGTTTAACTCTTACTTACTTGCCTAGTTTTTATATACGTAGGTAATAAATCCTGAGGAAAGAACTTTAGAAAATGTAGATATGTAAAAGTAAAAAGCAAAATCCAGCTCTTAGTGTAGTATGTGTACATATTTATCTTGTCATTTTGTATCCTTTCATGTTGCTAGAGATAATATCTAGCATTCATCTTAGATGTTACTTACCATATGCCAAGCAGTGTGCTAGCACTGTACATTCTTTATCTCATTTTTCATAAAACCCCTACAGCTTTTAACTATTTCAATCTTAGGATAAAGGAACCTGAGACATGAAGAGGTGAAATCCTGGGCTTATGAGTGGTGGCAGTCCATTTGGGCCTGGTTCTTTACATTTTTGTTTGCTTTTAATTTTTTATTGTGATTTAGTTTCAGACTTACAGACAAGTTTCAACAATATAACAAAAAATTCCCATGTAACTTTTGTCAGATTCCCTACCTATTAGCTTTGTGAAGTATTTGATTTGTTCTTTGCTTTTTATATTCATATGTACATCTTCCTCCCAAAACAGCTTGATTTGGTGCCTTTTATGTTTAAGTACTTTAGTGTGTAATTCTTAAACAAAGATATTCTTTCTCATAATTACGGCACAATGATCAAATCAGAAAATTAGTGACAGTGATACTTCTGTTAGCTTAGGTTAGAATGGATGTGCTCCCTTGTGAGATTACTAGCTTGTTCTTCATGCAGCCATGAAGAGCTGGTTTTGAAATGGGTAAAACTCATATATGGGTATGGTAGTTTTTCACCTTCAGTTGTCTCCTATGTAGCCTTTATAAAATAATTGTTCTGTTAAATGAATACCACTGTGTAATCACAGTAATACAAAGTTGCAGGGCCGCTCTGGTGGTACAGTGGGTTAAAGCAGAGCACTATGAAGCTATCTGAAGAGTTCCAGTCCCAGCCGGGGAGTGACCCACTTAGTGTGGCCGACCTCTTCTGACCTGCCCGCTGATCCCCTCAGCGTGGGTTTCAGTCAATCAGCCTGTTCTGCTCCCCACTCACTGGTGAATCTTCTCATCTCCTGCACCTCTGGTTCTTGTATGCATAAAATAAATAAGTCTTTTTTAAAAATAGAAATAATTCAGTTTCAGCTGTTTAGTTGACTTTCTGAATAATTTAAGTAAATTATATTGTTTTTATTTAAAAAAAACGAAGTGGGTAGAATTGTATGATTTTCTACTGCGAAAAACTCACAGTTGACCATTTTTTGTAGCATAGTGTTCAGACTGAATACTATTAAGATCCCTTTTTATTTTTCTGATATCTTTTGAATAGATTAAGTCTGGGTTAAGTTTATCAGAATAGTTATCAAGAGAAATAAATATTGAACTACTGCAAACACTATTAAATAAACTATAGGACTTTAAATTTGTATTGTCTTTTCCTATTAATGTGCTTTTATTGTTTCAGAATCTTGGTCACATTGCATTTAGTTGTTTCTCCTTGATTTCTTCTAATCTTTCTTTGATGATCTTGATATTTTAATGACTTAATGATGTCTTAATGTCTTTGATGACCTTGATCCCTTAATAGGGTTTTTCATGATTGGAATTAGAATATGCATCTATTTTTTGTACATTGATAATTTATGTGTTTGCGTTGTTTTAATAAACCTATGTGCTACTCCAAGATATGCCATCAGACTAATTCAAAGGCTCTACTTAAATGGGTGCACATTTATGCACTTATATTTTAAATACAAAGAAAATGATGTTTTAAAAAATTTGACATAAGTTTGTAAATGTTTATATTTTTATATAGCTACTTCAGAATCCTGGTTCAACAGTTTGAAGTACAGCTTCAACAGTACAGACAGCAGATTGAAGAACTAGAAAATCACCTTGCCACTCAAGCAAATAACTCACATATAACCCCTCAAGGTAACATGTTTTCTGGTAATTTTGTTTTTATAGCACTGTCATTATTTTGATTAGAGAGAAGTTAACTGTGTCCAATTAATAAATGTTTTAGGTGACTATTATTCTCTTCAGTTGCTGTGTTTCCTTAAAAGTTGTTAATTGGATCTTTGTTGCCTATAAATATAAAAATTTTTATTATGAATTGTTATTATGCTAATAATGGCAGATATCACTATTTCCTCTCCTGCTCAGATCACTTATTAAGATGATCCTTTTCACAGTCTGCCCACTCTGCTTATCCATGGAAATACTGTTGTAGTTTCTGTTTCCGTCTATACACTAACTGTACCAAAGATTAGCTTCAACAGGAAATAAAAGTGGTTGTTATATATTTATTTGTGTGATGATATAATTTTCTTTTATAGATTTGTCAATGGCTATGCAGAAAATTTATCAAACATTTGTAGCTTTAGCTGCACAGCTTCAATCTATTCATGAAAATGTGAAGGTAAGTTTTCAGTGACAGATCATCTCTAAATATCTAAACTCAAGTGAAATGTTAGTTCATTTGTGGGGCAAAAGTTTCTATGCTTATTACAGAGATAGCTTAAATTACCTGTAAGTGCAAGACTAAACCTAAAATAATATGTCCAAGGATAATACCTTTTCTTTTTAAAGCCATTCATGTATTTTATACAATTTGTTCTTTTGTTTACTTCCAACAGTATAATGTGAACAACTTCTCACACTTATACACATCTCTTGACTATCATTTTTGCTCCTTTCATGGGATTTCATTGGTGTACAGTTTATTTAATCTGCTCTATCTTGTTGGACATTTATCTTAGTTCCATCTTTTCACCATAATAAGCAGGCAATATAACTTTATTTATGTTTTAAATGTTTATTTGCTATTTGTTGCATTAAAAAAAATCTTGCTCACATTTCTGCCTTCTAAATATAAAGATTATCTTTTGGATTTTTATAGTCCACTGAGATCTTTAAAATTCACAGCACTCAATTTGCATCTAAAATTGTTAAACTATGTAGAGTTTAATCAAGTTACCCGTTTTTTTTAATCTGATGCCTTGTAGCAGTTTTTAACCATTAACATATCACTTTTTAGAAATAGCATACTTCATACTTTTTGCTTTCATTAAATTTTAACCTCTAAGCCACATCTTTAAAATAATTGTTTTAAAGAAAGAATTTTAATAAAAACTTCTTGAAAAAATTTGTAATAAATATTACTTAAGGTTTTTTTTTTAAGCCTAGAGATGATTATCTGTTGGCATTTTAAAGTCTGTGTTGTGTAAGATTTTATTTTTTTCTTAATTTTTTTAATGAATCTTTTCAAGTAAAGTACCATTAAAATGAATGTCCAAGCACCCACAGTCCAAACTCAGACATTATCAGGGTCTTGCTGATGTTCTTTTAGTTCTCTAAGCAGAGATTTTTTTTTTCATGCAATATTTTAAAACAGATCTCATGCTTGACATTTGTAATATATGCTTTTTCAATAGCATTTTCTCTTT
Organism: Condylura cristata; assembly: GCF_000260355.1. NCBI lineage: Eukaryota > Metazoa > Chordata > Mammalia > Eulipotyphla > Talpidae > Condylura > Condylura cristata. The sequence goes on from NW_004567111.1 coordinate 39,181,026, forward strand.
GACTTGAAAACTAGACCTTCTTTAGTAACATGACCATAAAACAATTGAAATTCAAGAAAACTACTCCAGATCTTGTTAGATAAACTTTCCATGAGATTTGACTTTATTTTTCTTAAGGACCAAAGGAAGTTCCATAATAAGATTTGGTATGTCTTTTATTTTGAGCTGCATTTAGTGAACAAGCACTAAACTTGTTCGCCGCCTACAGGAAACTCACAAGAGGTGCTACTTTTGCTCCTCCTGTTTTATTTTTTCATGAGATAATCTGTTGAAATAGACTCAAGCTCTCTGAATGACATCAACAAATTTGGAAGTTTTACCAAGTACATATATCATGACTTATAGCAGTTTTATTTTTATTTTAACTTATTCTCTTTTCGGTCTCTGAGATCAATCATATTGGCCAATTATCTGAAGTAGAATTAAAATTTATGGGCTATTACTGCCGAATCTTATATGGGTATGTGCATGTAATTGCACATATAAAGAGTGGATGGACTTGGGGCTAAATCAGTTCTAATAAGATTGATTTTTTTGATTTACCATGTCTTATTCTGCATTTCCCTAAGTTTTTCAGTTCTTGACAGGCCTAAATACTGACATCCCAAAGAAGTGACTTTCAAATGCTACAGCTTTTAGCTATAACTTTTTAACATTAAGATATCCAAGGGTGGCACAACGGGTGAAAGCCGAGCACTAAGAAGCTATACAGCCACTGCAGCATGAGTTCGATCCCTGGCCAGGGAGCTGACCCACATGGTGTGGCAGACTTCTGATTTGCCTGCTGATCCCCTCAGCAGTATTTCCCAGTATATCTGCCTGGTCTGTTCCGTACTCTGCCTGTGGTGAATCCTCTCACTCTCTGCACCTCTGGCCTGTACCTCAGTTCTATATGCATTAATAAACAAATTAAAAAAAAAAAAGATATCCAAGTTCTCTATAAACAGAAAGCCTAAAATGCATTAATTTCTGCTAAAACCTAGTAGGAAATTCTATATCTCTTCAAAAAGTGATATAAAGCTGATATAAATTATGTCAGACCATCAATGAAAGTATTTAATAATTTTAATGTGAAACACTTATTTGAACTTCTTCAAGGCAGATGTTTCTTGGTAAACCAACCCACTTTATGAATATGGCAATTTTTCTTTGTTACTCTGTACTTATATATTGACTTTTATTTTTTAATCATTGTAGTTCTTCAAAGTGAATCATTTTCATTATAAAAACAGTCAAAGAATTCCGATAAAGTGATAAAGACTTCCTTAGACTGTTCAAGTTTTCTTTTGAGGTATAACATCTTATTTTAACATGTCACCCAATACTTTTGAAAATGGTATTTAAGAGGTATGATAGTACTGACTTCTCCCCCATTTTTAACCATTGGGAGGGAAAATTTCATGAACAGCTGTAATAGGAAATTTCAGATATTTCTCTGCTTATCTAAAATCTTAACTAATTCATTTTAAAGAGAGTATCAGGAAATAGAATATAGGCAGTATTATGGAGACATGACAAGAATAGGGGAGAAAATACTCAGTGCAATAAAGCTCACAAATGTAGCACTTCCCATAGCATCCATTTTTACTGGCACTCTAACTTTCATTTTAGGTGGAATGTATAATATTGGCAGTGTCTTTGATATGTCTTTACTAGTTTAGTTCATTCATATATTACCAAAGTTAGCACAGAACTTGATTCACCTTTTCTTTTTTCATTCCTTCAGGTGCTCAAAGAGCAGTACCTTGGCTATCGAAAAATGTTTTTGGGAGATGCTGTAGATGTGTTCGAAGCCAGACGAACAGAAGCCAAGAAGTGGCAGAATGCACCCAGAGTTACTACTGGACCTACCCCTTTCAGCAACATGCCAAATGCAGCAGCCGTTGCCATGGCTGCAACACTTACACAGCAGCAACAGCCTGCTACAGGTCTGAATGCATTCAAGTTATAGCTTCTTACTGTTAAAATGCAGAATGTTTATGTGCATTTTTATCAGTCTTCCTTTTTGTGTCAGGACTGAAGATATTTCTATGAGTAGCTGTTCCCCTACAGTCTAAAAATTGTGATGGACACAATTATGAACATAATACCTGAAAAAATGCAGGGTAGTCTTAGCAATAATTATACATCAATTAGATATTGAACATTGTGAATTTACTTGATGTTAATTGCTGTATTGCTATTCATGCCCTTTAGAACATGATATTTCACTACTGAACTACATTTAAGAATAGCAGATTCTAAAATGGTGATTGTATCATTTATTGTTTTAAAGTCAGATAATTCAGCCGCATTTTGCATTTTTCCTATATGTTGATAGATGGTGCATTCTCATTTCCTTATATATAGTGATTACAGAGTATTCACATTCAGGATGAAGTACATTTTTATTGACTAAAAGTATGTTGAGGAAACCATTAGTGTGTGTGTGTGCGTGTATGTATATATATATACACGCACACACACACACATATATAAAGAGAGAGAGAGACTGGAAACAGAGTTCAGGCCCCTTAAAACAAATTTGGAAGAAGGTACATGTTAGAATTGTTCATGCCTTTCCAAAATGAATAGAACAATAGCAAGAGCAGGAAAAAGATATTTTGAGATGCTCTGGATTGCATATTAAGAAGTATAAACTGGGAAATTGAGCCCACGAAAGTAACTGGTAAGATACTAGAAAGCAGATAATTTTGGTCCTTGGTTTAATTCCTCTTCTAAGGAAAGAAACAATTTTGTAGTTTAGTTCTCTAATGTTTAATTTGTTATGTCTTTTAAATGTTACTTATCTTTTTACTCTCGCAGTCCCTTTTGGTCAGATTTAAAATTTGCTATAGAAAAGTATAATCTTAATGGAAATTGATTTTTTTTTAAATTGGTTATTCTACAGCATGTATCTCTGAGAGTTGCATATAGTCTAGTATTACTATAGTACAAAAACAGTAAAAACCATACATATCTAGATTCTAGTCAGGCTGCCTTTACTAGGGAAGCCTTTTCTGGTTTTCACTATTGGCAGTTTAAAAAAATTGTTCTTCACATTTGGAGATGACAGAATTGAATTACCATCAATAAATGATTAATGATGGATTTATGCCAAATCCTCCACATTCCATGGCTGGACCCATGTGAATAGTGGCTCACATAAGCACTATATAGTAATTCTCTAGCTGGCTGGAGTGTAGGATTGTGTTCTGAAGTTATGGGGGGAGGGGGAATCATCAGTTATGATCATTTCTCATGATTATTTATCCATCTAATTAAACTAACCATAGCGCCAGTTTCTTTTTACTTTGCCATATTAATCATAAAGTAGATCAAGTAAGCATGAGTCTGGTTAAGTGTTCTTTAAATGTGAGAGGTTTCCACTTTAATAAAACGTGAGAGAAGTCAGTTGTCTAAAATGTTACACTTTAAGTGAATCATATTCTGTGGTATAGAGCTAAATGGGAGGAAAACCTCTGTCAGGGGTGTTTTTTATTAACCTATGTAGACAGTCAAGAGGTTATACATTTGGGCTTATGGACATACAAAGATATGTTTATCAATTACAGTGCCTGTGTGCTAGGTTCAGGGGATACAAAGGTAAACAATAGAGATAGGATCATTTTGTGGTGATTGAGAATATTTGCTTATAAAGCATAGTCATTTGAGGAGCTTTATTGCTCAAAGGCTTTAATTTTGTTTATGACTTTTGCCAGACTTTGGGGAAACTGACTGCTTTCATTGTTCTTTGCAGTTTGAAGTCCATATAAAGTCTGTCTAATCAGGTGATAGGAATAGTATTTATCATCTTAAACAGTCATCAGTGTTTTTGTTTTGAGTTGTATGGATTGTTGGAATCGAAAGACTTAGCAATTTTGCATTGTCTTCTACTTTTCCTTTTGTTTCTTTAAAAGTCTACCAGGCTTCATCGTCCACTCCTTTATGCCTCCTGAGTCAGAATGTTAGTTTAGTCATGTCACCCCTATACTGAGATTTATGAACTCTGTTAGATACGTATGTACCGATTTTGAGTTACAACCTGTTTAGAAGTGTACCTACTTATCGCATGTGCTCTGTATCCAGTGATTTATTCCTCTATGTTCTGTGACTGATGAAATATTTTAAGTGCCAGTAACAAATTTTAAAGGTCATCAGGATGAACCTAGATAGAGCTTGTACACTGTTTTTATATGCCATTCTTGGTTCTGCAGAATTTGAGTTGTCAGAGGGGTTTTGCTTTTATTTGCATTTGGGTTCTTACCTTCATTAATGTACAGGAGCAGATAATCAGGCTGCTACTTTCTGAAGGTAGTTTCTGTGTAGTCTTTCTTGGAAATGGAGACGTGCACTTCAATGGCCTCTTGGTCCATCCTCAATGTTTTTTAATGAAAAACATTTAATAGAGCTCAGACCTGTGTGATTTAGGTTATTGGTTCTGAAGACTGAAGAGACTTTATGAGAAGCCAACAGGCTATTTAATATATGAAATAAGCATCAATAATTGACTACATTACACATTAGTATATCTTGAGTGTACTGTTCATCAGTGTTTCTGAAATCTTTTAAAAAGCTTAAGACACTCAAATTTAAGTCTTTTCAAATATAATTTTAATTTAGGATAGATTATTTTAAGCTAATATACTGGGATTAAGTTTGCTGTTGTATTTTGACACTTAAAAGTTTTTGATGTTTACATAATAAGAGTTTCTTGTGTGACTTAGCTGCTGTTATTTTTAAGGAGAGCTGATACATTTTGTTACAAATTCCTGCTTTCTAACTTTTAGTGTAGGTTTGGACATTTAAGTGTAGTGTCAAGTAGGAAACTCCTGAGTATTTCATTTTTCTTTTTTGTGGTTTTGTTGTATTTAATAACCAAAGGAACAGTCCCCCCCAAAATCAGTAAGAGCAAAATTTTCAAATTGGGGAAAAAGATTTTTTTAAGAAAAATTATTTTTAAAATATGACTTAGAAATTACCATACTAATTACATTAGGTATTTTGAGTCATCACTGAAAATTATGAAAATTTTAGCACTTTAGTCCTTTTCCTGTGAGTGCAGTTTTACTTTTAAGAAAGTAGAATTTATTCTGGAAAATATAAGTTACAGTGCTGAACTTGATTTTGTTGTGTGTGAATATATTATATGATAACTTTTGTAAAATGTTACTCTACATGAAGATTTCACTTTGGGCAATCATTGGGATGTCTTCTACTTAAAAAAACTTGATTTTATTTATGGAACTAAGAGCCTCTCATTGAATGACTACTCAGAATTTGAAACAGACTTCTTGACTTGTTTACGTAATTTTTGCCTGAAGGATTTAGATTCTGCTTTCTAATAGTGAAACTTATTTATATGGTGGCCAGAGTGTATACTATATGCTAATACTTTGGCATGGGAGATATTTATCATGAGTTTTTACTATTAAAAAATGTTATACATTTGTCTACTAGTTTTATAAATGATGTTGCCTTCAGAATTTGTGTGAAGGTACAAAACTCAAAATATTCTGTACCTGTTGTGCAATGGAAAGTCTTGTCATTGTCAGAGTTCTTGATTACCTAGATCCTGAATATAGCAAGGTAGAGTTGCTCTTAAAAACAGACCCACACACACAAAAAAAACATGTTCGTTGAGTAACTCTTATGACTTGTAGAGCTGAGGGCTGTGGTGTGCATTATTCTTTAGGGTCTTCCACCAGCAGTGCCTCCTATTAACATGTGACACTTAAGTCTCTCAATGTTAAAGAAACTGGACGTGTATTTTCTACATATTTTTGTTAGAGATCAGGAAGTAATATACTTCATTTCTTTTTCCTATAGTAACATTTTACAAAAGCTGCCTGGCAGGTATTTTTTTCTCAAATTAATCTCAAACTAGATGTAAAAATGTAAATCTTTTTTAATTTATTTTTTAATACTAGTGATAAGAACTCTGGATGCTAGTAGTTCTTATTCTTTATTTACTGGGTAGAAGTGATATGAAAAGTCCAGTTTCTGTCCCAGTGTAGCAAAATTGTGGTTCCTCAGTTGATTTTGTTTTATGTTTTATAATTTTACACTACCTTTTGAATATACAAACCTCATTCTTCATTAAACAACTTGAAGGCTTTGATTTCTTTGAAAAGTTTAAATTTCAACCTGTTTTATTACTTTGGCAGTTCCCTCAACTTTGAGATGCACTGATCACTGTGTTTGAAATAGACAAGACTGAAGATTGTACTATGAAATTTATTGAATAATTTTCATAAATTATTTATCAAAAGGAAGATTTTTAGATTTTGTATTCTGCTTAGTTTAAAAAAAAAAAGTCGTTAAAAAGAGAGGCTAGTAAGTTTGATGCTATTCTTGCCAAACAAACTCAGCCAAAAATCATTAAAGTAACAAATGGGAAAGGATGACTAATTGTTCTGCATATGAGTACATTTTCCAAAATGTTGGAAATAAACTTCTGAATTGAAATCTTGAATGTATTGAATCTGTCAAGGTACATAACAGTGCCTTTGTAAATGTTCATTATCTTATTTAATCAGGTGATAAGTGGTGTAATGTAGCAGAGCTTAAGTAGAACTCAGTTACCACTTTTTGTGAACAAGTTGGAATTGTCATGTTCCTGTGTAATGGATTTGCTTTAAACTGAACAATAAATTTAATAAAATAAATCATTGTCTTGTTTTTTTATCTATTTATTGTATATATCATTTATATTTCTGATCAAAAATCATGCCTAGTTTTTTGGGTACTTACTATCATGGGTAACATGATAGTTTTGCATGTTAGTGTCAGTCTCTTGATCAATTGAGACGACTCTAATAAGGAGCTTGTTTTAAAAAGAAAAAAGTAAAAACCTTTACTGATTACACCAACTAATTTTAATCAGAAAACAAGTAGAGAGATATTAAATCATTCTAGAAGTAAAACTTAAAAACTCTATTTACAATACATTAAAGATTTCAAATATTTAGTATGTTAAACTAACATCTTTCAGCATGGTGATAGGCCTTTTAATTATTTAGTATGAAACAATCAAAACAATTTTTTTTTGTTTTTGGATAAGGTAGTTGTGGCAACTAAATTAGACTGGGGAGACATCCTGAAATAGAATTTGTAAGGGTAATCACTGTTCACTTAAAAAATTATTTCATAAAGAAACTTTAACCTTGAAAGAGTAAGGCCAATTTGTTTTTTTTCCCCCCATTTTTTTTTTTTTTTTTTTTTTTTTATACCAGGGCCACAGCCATCTCTGGGAGTTAGTTTTGGAACGCCATTCGGCTCAGGTATTGGCACTGGCTTGCAATCAAGTGGCTTAGGTTCTTCAAACCTTGGAGGTACACTTTAACTTTTCTAATATTTGCATTGGACTATTATACATTTGAATTGATACAAATTGTAAAAAATTTCTGAGGATCTGCTATTTTGGAAGTTAAAATTCCATCTGGCAAAAGTGATTCTCTAAACGTAATCAATTCTTTTCCTAGTACTAGATTTAAAACTTAAGAAAATTTATTTTTTGTGAATAGTAAATTTTTTAAAGTAAAAATTGAAGGAGTAGGGATGTTCATATTTTCAAAATCGTATGCTGAAATAGGAACCTAAAGTTACTAAGTTTGATAAATTTTACTTTTTAAAGATTGGTAATTTCAGTTTTAAGTCCAAACTATTACCTGCCTATACAGTCTTCTAATAATGATCTTTTTTCTGAAAATGAACACTTTAAATGAGAAAATAATATAATTTGAACAGCTTGATTCTGTCTACTCCTAAGCACATTTGGCAAATTTGCCTTTATGGATACTTGAAAAAGCAGTTGAGCATATTTTAGTAGTTTCATAGTTACTCTAGTTAGTAAGGAAAGTTTTCTGCAAAAACATCATGCTAAATACAAATGTATTCAACAGTCTGTCCTGCTGATGGATATTTGAAAGTTTATTGTATTTTGACAAGGGTATTATTTAATGAATTAAGGTTTCCTTATTCATTATTTCTTGTCATAGACTATATTAGAAATTATTAGAATTATAGCAGACAGCATTAATTCCTAAGAACTATAATTTCATTTGTAATCATATTTCTTTGCTATATTAGAAATTATTAGAATTATAGCAGATAATATAATTCCGAAGAATTATAATTTCATTTGTAATCATATCTCTTTACTGTCAAATTCAGTATTTTTAATAAGTTGTTGCAAAGTAGCCTAAAAAGAGTTGGAAATTTATTTATAGAGTCCTTGACTTTTATGAGAATGAAAACAAGTCTTCAAGTAACTAGCAATATACTTATATACTTCATATGATGAAAGATATTTAAACTCTGACTATATTATTAAAAGAAAAGGCAAGACACTCATCCTTGAATTTTCACTGTTGATATTGACTGGTCTGTGGCAGAAGTTACTGAGTAGTTTTACAGCTTTTCAGTGGTCCAAGTCCTTAAGTGAAAGTGTTTTATAAAAATAACTTATGATACTTTGTGTTTAAATTGTGCATGTCATGCTTATTAATTTAGTTGCTTTTCTTTTGCAAAGTGAAACATCTCTGTTAGGGGTTTGACTAAACTTGTACTTGAATAGTACTAAAACTTCTAGTCTATTTGGTAGTGAAAATACTAATACAATATTGTTTCTTATGGCCTTGTTCTTTAAAAGTTTCTGGTAGGTCATAAACTTAGTCTAAATTGATATAAATGTTTTATTTCTGAATTAATCTGGTTCATCCAAAAGTCTTATGCCAAGAAGTAAATAGCAGATTTCCTTACGGTTATACTTTTTTTACACTGTACTTATTAGACCTTTTTATTTGTCAGTATCCTTTAACCTGTATTTTACATACCGTTGTATATTTCTCTATTACCCTTCTACTAGGATTTGGAACTAGCTCTGGTTTTGGATGCAGCACCACAGGGGCCTCCACATTTGGATTTGGAACAACAAATAAACCCTCAGGAAGTCTTAGTGCAGGTTTGTGTGTTTCTGCCTGAATTTCAGGCAAATTTAAAGGTGCGAATTATTAAACTTAAAAATATAAGTATTGTTATTACCAAAAGTGATCCCTGATTCACTGTCTACGCTCTGAATGAAGCATGCAAGCTTAACTAGATAGCTTTATCTCCCTGATAAGCTCAAGATTAGGTTTGCAGGCATTTCGAAGACTTACTAGTTAGATACATTGAATACTTACATCCTCTATTAACTAAGTTGAATTTCTTTTGAACCACCAGAGACTAGTTTCATGGTTAAACCATTTTCATTATTATAGAAATGAACCCATTATTGTGAAAGTTAACTCAATTTTTATCATTATATATCCAGGAGAATGATTTCTGTTTCAAAGACATATTTATAAACTCCTCTAGCTTTAAAATACCAGTCTTTCAGATGATGATAAATTGGGTTCTTTGTTCATTCTTTAAATAGGTGTAATTTTTGACTCTTCTAGTAGAAAATTCCAAATCCCATCTATTTGTATTTTTTCTATATTTGTAAATAATGGTTTATTTTATTTTGCAATACTTATGAATAAGTAGCATGTGTAAAATAATGATGTAATACTAATTAATTTATGTTTAAAGTGACAGAATTTGATGGAAATTCCACTTATTATTAAGTAGTGTTTAGAATCAACAGTTAAGTCAGAGTAAGATAATAGAATTCATTGACATCAGGACTATAATAGGTTGATATTAGTAAGTTGGGCACTAATAATTCTTGAAATTAATTATCTATGGGCTCTTACAAAATCAAAACAGTATACTTTGGTATGTTCATTGTTATAAAAATTGTGGGTTGAAGCTTTCTCAAAGGACTTAGATTTTTCAGAGGACTTAAGTGGGTGTGAAAGTTAGAGAAGTCTCTCTTCTGTATTTTGATAAAATGTTTTCTGGAGGGATTGATGAGGAAGACACCTTGGTGGATTTAATTAAGAGAAAACTTCCTAGCAATTTGATTTCTATAATTTCAGTTATATGTGCCAAGATGTCTCTTTTGGCCATTGTTATTCAACTTCTGTGTTTAAAGGTGCCACTTAGTTGTTAGCTAAATTATTTTTCTGAAAGATCCCATGTTACCTGTGAAATTTGGAACCCTGTGTTATTTGCTATGCTTATAGATTACATATTCTTTCATCTAGAAACTGACCTTTCATCCCCATTTTTTATGTTTGTTTTTGTTATTTAACTTCTGATACAAATATTTTCTTCCCAAATATAAGGCTTTGGCAGCTCAAGTACATCTGGGTTTAACTTCAGCAATCCTGGCATCACGGCATCAGCTGGTTTGACATTTGGGGTATCCAATCCTGCCTCTGCAGGTTTTGGAACAGGAGGACAACTCCTTCAATTGAAGAAACCTCCAGCTGGAAATAAAAGAGGAAAAAGATAAACATAATGGGTTGATGTGTTGAGAAAATCCATAGCAGCATTGTTCCGTCTGAGTCTATTTTTCTAAAATTGATGCAGTAATTAAATTGCATACCAGGAGATTTATAAACTTTTGATATTTTCCCCTACTCTGAAATTTGAACTTTGTTTGCTATGCTAAACACTGTGTGTGTGTGTGTGTGAGAGAGAGAGAGAGAGAGAGAGAGAGTTTAAATCTCTGCTGTGTATTTTTCATTATTTTGATTCTCGGTATAAGAAATGTTTTTATTATATCACCGGTTAGTAAGGCCTACTATTTAACTTAGCGTTAATAGCAATGTTTTTGTTGATAAGGTTTACATTATGTGTGAGTTATATGCACATTGTTTCTTATATAGATGGTGTGAACTCCAGGACCTATCTTAGAATCAGTTTGTTCCTTGATAAAGGCCTTTTGAACTACATTGCAGGGCATCTTGTGAATATGTATGTAAATATATGAAAGATAATACACACAATTCTGTGTGCATATAAAATATATATTTACAAACCTAATGATTTTTGCCTCAGACTGTTCCCCCTGTTTAAGGGTATTCCATTTTTCACTTGAGCTTGAAATCCTCAGTGCTTGTACTCTGATGAGCTAGAGGTGCCAGGTCACTGCAGTTTTTTCTTAAAGACTTGCTGAAACCGCTACTGGTGTAAATATTTGACCAACTTAATTTCATTGGCCCTACTCTTTTCCATTTTTGTTTCCTCTGTAACCTTTAGCAGCTACTCCAAATGAGGATTGCTGTGAGACTCGTTGAATCGCTTTTAACAACTTTTATTATCCTGTGTATCCTCATATTGCCTATATGAGATGTTTTTTCATATCGGGGATGGGCCTTCAAGAGCATATTTGAACTCCAGAATGATATTCTGGAGACAAAGAGCTATTAAGCCAAATTGATTCTATGCAGGTGAGGGATGTACTGTTACTACAGTGAAACTTTTCTAGCTATTCCAGTACAGAGTTCTTTCTTAACAGGGCTATTGATATTGACACCAAATGGAGTGGCTTATCAGCCTCTTGACGTCTTAAGTAAGTGCTTAATTTGGAATAGAGAAACTATATTTTAAGATATAAAATTATTCTTTGTAGCAACTATAAACTATCCCCTATTTCAACAGTGAACAGAGCTCCAGGTAATAATACATAGGCATGTCAGGTTGTATCTGTGTAATAACTTGTTTATAATATTAACATAGAGTGGGTGAAAAAGTGAGCCTTTGGAAAGAGAACTGCCTTAGCCATGATTTCAGACAGCAACTATTAGGTAGAACTATTTATCTTTCAAGTACTGTTTTCAGATGGGATGTGAACATGGAATTTCATTGAAAATAGTTTAATTTTTTATATAAAAGGTTTTGTACATAATGTGCATCAAGTGAATATTTTTCAGAATCATTTTCACCAAGGCACCTTTTTTTCTAAAATAGGTATTGCATATATAAATACACACACTATATATTTTTAGTATAATGTTTGTTGGGTTTGATTATAAAAGTATCAGATCTGTTTTATTTTATCTGCATATAGCAACGATAATCGGCTTTTTGGGATTGAAATTTTTGCGCCTTGATGCATTAAAATAAGGAAATGCTTTGTTTCTTAGCACTAAAGTTATTTTTATTTTTTGCATACTTCTCCAATACTGCAGTCCTCAGATCCAGGTTTGGGGGGGAGGGTAGGAAAATGGATTTTCGTGTTTTGAATTACTGTTAAAATTAAAATTTTTTTTTAAAACATTGTTTTGTGCTCCAAAATCTAAATATATATATTTGGTTTTTTCTTTAAATATTTCCATTTTAATATGTTGAACCACTGGAAATTTGTAACAGATCAATTTGTGATAGGAGTTTAAATGTGTTGTCATTGTCTCTGTTGTCTTCACTTTGTCCAGAGCCTATCATTATGTAAACAAATAAAGTATATTGTGTCAGTTGCTTTGAATCTTTATAGCTGTCGATATTCTTCATATGTAATTTTTTAATCATTGTTCTTTTATGACTTTTTTTAGTGTTGTCAATGGTTTATACAATTTTTTTAGACAAGACCTACTAAGCCCTCTATCAGTTGCTTTTGTCTTCTCAAAACTCAGAAGCCTTTTTAGTTATCAGAAGAATATTGAGTAAAAAGTAAAAGTTCCCTTTAATGCTTTAGGGTCCTTCATTTTCTCCTACAGTATCTACTCTTAATAGTTTGTTGTAAATCCTTCCATACCCTTTAAAAAATACTTTTTTCAACATGTGTCCACATGTTTATTTTCTCAATTGTATTATTATCTCTTAGATTCTTTGTCTTTTATTAACAGAAGGGTCAAAATTCTGTGTATTCTGTTACTTGGTTTTTCAAAACTCTTCTATGATGTGTTGTTAGCATCTTTCTGTGTCGATCCATGTAGCTTACTTTTTTACATATAGCCTCAGGATGAATGTACAATGATTTTTTCCAACTGTTACTTGTTGATGGGCAGTTAGATACTTAAGTATTTCAGCTTTTACAGAAGAACCTGCAGTGAGTCTCCTTGCACATGACTGTGGTTATGCTTAATGCTTCTTTGGGATTGATTCTGGAAGAGGAATTGCAGACAGCATAAAAATTACATGTGTTAATGTCAGATTGCCTTCCAAAAAAATTATAAAAATACACATTACTATAGTGTATGAAAACTCATTTCCTGGTACTTTCTGTAACCCTAGATATTATTAGTCCTAATAATAAGTGCTTAGAAGGTTAAACTTTTTAATGTCTATTGTCCATTAGCACAGCACTATAATTGTATTTTAATATCCTTTGCCATTTGTACACAAGCTTTCTATTTTTTTTTTATAAACATGTATTTATTTATTCATACAGAACTGGGGTACAGGCCAGAGGTGCAGGGGCAGTGAGAGGATTCACCAGAGACAGAATGGGGGCAGAACAGGCAGATTGACAGAGTACACTGCTGAGGGGAGCAGCGAGCGGGTCTGGAGAGGTCTGCCATGTCATGTGGGTCACCTCCACGGCCAGGAATCGAACTCATACTGAAGTGGCTGTACCTGTCTTGTACTGCTGCGTCCTTAACCCATTGTGCCACAAGGAGGGCCTGTACACAAGCTTTTTAAGGAGCTTTTCCTTGATGTGTAGGAACTCTTAGATAATAGATCTTAGTATTTTTCTTGTAAGGTAGAATGAACTTTTGTATTCATAGAGGTTCAGACTCTTGCCCTTGAACATGTATGGTATTAAACATGTTATTTAACTTCTACACCTCAGTTTCATTATCTGAAAAGTGGGGATAATAAACATGGGTGATTGTATTAATATTCTACTTTAAAGTCCTGGGTAGGGGTGGGGGTAGCATAAAACCCTAACACTTCCAAAGCATTTTTATTCCTACACCAATGCCTCAGTTCTTTGATCATTGTAGCTGGATGCTTTATTTTGGTCCCTGATAGGGAAGCCACCTTACGCTGTGTGTGTATATATGAAATGGCTGCACTAGGATACTTGACCCTCAAGTGTAGTTTGATGATTTAAAAAAAAAAAATCTTGGGATTTTGATTGGATTTATCTAAAGGTTAAAACTATGGTGAAAATTGACATCTTCATACTGCATAGTATAAACTTTAATGAGCTCTTACTAGCTTGTTCTGTAAGGTTTTATTAGATTCTTGGTAATTTTTCCTAAAAGTGTCTCCATTATATTTGAGTATAGTTAGGTCTGTGGTTGTATAGTATTTTGGGATATGGAATAATTTGAGTTTGAATGATCTCACAAAATATTTTGCTTCAGTATCCTCTTTGATCTCTTGTCCCATTTTTTCTCTGTGAGTAAAACTGACTGCACTATGCTGTTTGGAGCATACATCCCAAGTTTGTTATTTAGGGGGCACGACCCTAGAAACTTATTTTGGAGCTAGAGCCCTGGAAACATATCTCATTCACAAAGCCATCTCAGCCTACCCGTGTATTTCCCATTCATAATGTGCAGTCTGTTCTGATGTCCTTACTTTATTTAATCTCAGTATTAATCTGTAACATAGAAATTCCAATTTATAGATGAAGGTACTGAGTTATAGGTTAAATGGTTTATTTGAGGTCACATGACTAGAATTTTAATTCAATGTCTGACTTCAAAACACAATATACTGCCAGTCTGGCACTGGAATAGCACACTGATTTTTCACGCCTAACCTTTACAGAAATACTGAAGGTAATGTAATTATGTAATTTATAGGGGATGATTGTAAGTAATAGACATCATAGATCAGGGCAAAGTAAGGTAAGTACAAAGTGCTATGGGACTTGAAGGAGAAGAATCTTAACCTCGTAAGAGCCAGACTCATGTAGCATCTTTGATCTTTCCCCACTTTCCCTAGAAGAATTTCAGAAACAAGCAAGTCATGGTAGCATAGGGAGTGATATGCCCTCTTTGGTAGGTATAGCAGTTTTGGCCACTTGGATCTTAGGAGTTGTAAGAGATTTAATAGGAATTTCCTGTAACCTCCCAAAGCACCATATGATCAGACTAAGAGTAGATCTTTTGTGAACCTCAGCTAGCTAAAGAAAGCCATGAAAATAGGCAAGAAGCTTCAGGTGCTAAGAGAGCAGCAAAAAGTAAGGAATAGGGATCACTGGGAAAATTGGTTGTTGTCCAGAAGAGTCTCATTTAGCCTAATGCATTTTGTCTTTTACCTAATAAGCCAATTAAAAAAAACCTACCAGGCTCACCAAGGATGCAGTGGTGAAGAGTTAGGTTTTATTAGATTCTTGGTAATTTTTCCTAAAAGTGTCTATAGATTTAACTTGTAGCAAATCAGTTTAGTAAATACTTAACATCTGAGTGTGAAAGTCACTGCATTGGGAGCCTAGAAGAATGTAAATATGAATAATCACTCCAGAGGAACTTAGTGTAAGTTTCTTTTTATCATGATACATGTTTCCTTTTAATTAAGAAGCATCATAGTATATATTTACACATTCTATTTAGCTAGTTGTTTTTGTTAAAAGCCTTTTCTGGGGAACAGGGAATTTTGGCCAAGTCATAAACCTTGATGTCTTTGAGGCCACAGTGTACAGGCCTCAATAACCTCAATAACCTCTCCAGGGACAAGATCAGTTACATTCTGGCTCTTGGTTTGAGTCCCTTTGTGGACACCTAGGAAAGGGATACTACCTAAATTGTTCATTTAACAATGGTACTTGATTGTATTATGAAGGGGTTTTACATTTTTGTGAGTATTGACCCATCTTTTATTTGTCTGAATATAATCACCAGAGATATTTGGGGAAACAAACTTTAGTATTGGATCCATGTGACTTTAAAATAAATGTGTTTTCTCCATTTCATGTTGCTTTTACATATTCTTAATATTTAAATTGCTCATTTTATGTACTGCATGTTTCAGCTAATATTTTTACCCTTCTTGTTTTTGTGGGGGTTTTAATTATTTTGTTAATAAAATACATTAATCTTTTTTTTAAAGATTTATTTGTGCATACAGACCTGGGGTACAGGCCAGAGGCTCAGGGGCAGCGAGAGGCTTCACCAGAGACAGAGTGGGGAGCAGAGCAGGCAGATCTACGAAGCACACTGCTGAGGGAAGCAGCGGTTGGGCCAGGAGAGGTCTGCCACTCCATGTGGTCACCTCCGGGGCAGGTGGGAATCGAACTCATGCGGAAGTGGCTTTAGCTTCTCAGTGCTGCGCTTTAACCCGCTGTGCCACCAGGGAGGGCCTAATCTTTTAAATAACTTATCAGAATGAATGAGAACTCAGTGGGAGGAAAGAAAAGACATTTAAAATTTTACCATTTATGAAGTTTTATATATATTATATCACTAAAACTTCATCATTATCTGAAGATGTCTTTATAAGATTCAGGTAGGTGACTAGGGTGGGACTAATTTGAGAGGGCAGAACTGAAAGGAGAATCGCCCATACAACTTTACAGTGTTTTGACAGTGTTTTAAGTATTGCAGATGTAGGAAGAAGCCATTTTGCCCAGTTATACAAGTAATGATGCTAAGGAAGAGTCAAGCTCCAATATCTCAGATGATGTTCTAGTGAAAACTTGAAATACTCAAATGGATACCACTTTGAACTCAGTGTTATTTCCCAATATAATGCAGAATTTACCTTCTGTATTGTAAATACCAAGAAGGCAGAAGATAAGTGAAATCACTGTTGCCTGTAAATCTTTTTCCTGTAAAATTTTTTTTGCATAGAGATGTGAGTACTTAATTTAAGGGCATGGATTTTTACATAAATGACATGAGTGACAGTTTCATTTTACGTGGCTAACTATGTAAATGCCACTTTGAACACTGATACAAACTTTTTATAACTGAACTCAAGCTCTTGGCATGGGTAATGTTTTCTATCTTTTAAAGTACTCTTATAGAGAAGTTTCCAAAAAATACCACCTTTAGATTATTCCTGATAGTGTTGAAACTCACTTATTTTCTGAAACTTACTTGGGTGTGGTGTATAACATCACATATAAACAAAATTGAAAATAAAACATTGGAAGACATTCTTATATCTGATGACATAGAATATCAATATTTTGCCTCTAGTTTACTTAGTTACTGGTTCAATAAATTTATTTTTCTTGGAAATTGCAGAATATTTTCATTTTTTATCAGGTATGCAATTATAAAAGCAATTCTCCCTTTTTATTTCCACTTTCTTTTAGAAGGCTTTTAGGCAATTATTTTTGGTCTCACCTACATTCCTATTTGCAGAAATACAAATAGTTTCAGTCGTCTCAGACTAAAGTTTATTTTCTGGCAAATTTCAGAGGATTTATTCAATACTGAAAAAATCAATGTCCACTCAAGGGCTAAAAATGTTCTTATAGGAAACCTTTTTTATTTGCTTTTAGTCTAAAAACCAGAGTTTACACTTGCCTTTCTTTTAGTTCCTTCTCAACTCTACAGACTTTCCAGTAACCTATTTTGTTGACTTGCACCTTAAAAAAAGTTCTTACTGGTACTCCAGGCCTTATTATATAGGATTGATGAGCATTCCTCAGAATCATCTAAGATGACTTACTAAAAATAAGTTCATCTCTTAAATTCACTATAACACCTTAATTCTATATGCCATATGAGCTGTGGCCTGTTATCTTTTTAAGCAGTACCACAAATTAGTGCTTCCAGTCACATAAACCTGACATTCAGTTGTTCATTTCCAAACCCAACAAGCCTGTAGTATCTTAGCACACTTTAGCCTATTAAGAATGCTTTACATATTTTTTTTTAAAGATTTATTTCTTTATGCATACAGAACTGAGGGGTACAGGCCAGAAATGCAAGGGTGGTGAGAGGCTTCACCAGAGACAGGGCGGGAAGCAGAACAGGCAGATGGACGAAGTACACTGCTGAGGGGAGCAGCGGGCTGGTCAGGAGAGGTCTGCCGCGCCATGTGGTCTCCGGGGCAGGCGGGAATCGAACTCATGCAGAAGTGGCTTTAGCTTCTCAGTGCTGTGCTTTAACCCGCTGCGCCACCAGGGAGGGCCAAGAATGCTTTACATATTTTTAAAAGCAAGAACTTTATTGCAGAACTGGAATCTGCAGCTGCTGTCCTCTTGGACTTAGGAGTTTTTCACAGACTCCGTTCCTAAGTCTGTGGTATACAGTTTTTAAGTGCTTATTTAACTAGTCCTATCAATATTTCATCTTTTCACCTTACCACTCTAGTTACCTTTTCTCTTCTGATTTGCACTGTAGCTACCTTTACTACAGGTTGATATATCTGTGATGGATTATATTTATATTCAAACTTGAGAAGGTAAAAGAGAAGGGCTTCCCTTTTAGCAGTGTGATCCAAAAGTTGGCATATTTTACTTCTGTGAATTGCATTGGCCAGCATCTATGAATTGCATGTCTTCAGCTCCTACTGGTAAAGAAGTGAATGGTTGCTAGGGGCATAACTAGCAGACAGCCAAAGGTTTTTGGGCTTTGGCTTGTTTTCCTAAACTGCAGCTAAAACGAGGTCATTAACAATTAGCAGCTGCCAGTATGCTAGCTACCCCCTCCTCAAACTCACTTCATTTTTGGCTACTAAGAATCCATCTGTCTTGTGGCTCAGCTATGAGCTTAAAAGTGTGGTTTGTTTAAAAAAAAAAAATAACCATTTTCAGGTATCTTGTAGTGGAAGTATATTTTAGGAAGACATAATCCAAATACAGTTTCAAATATTTTTTTATTTATATTTTTTTAAATTTAATTTTTTTGAAGATTTATTTATTCATACAGAACTGGGGTACAGGCCAGAGATGCAGAGGTTGGGAGGAGCCATCAGAGACAGAGTGGGGAGCAGAACAGGCAGATCGATAAAGTACACTGCTGAGGGGAGCAGCGGGCGGGCAGGAGAGGTCTGCCTCACCATGTGGATCTCCTCCGGGGCAGGTGGGAATTGAACTCATGCGGAAGTGGCTCAAGCTTCTTAGTGCTGTGCTTTAACCCACTGCACCACCAGGGAGAGCCAGTTTTCAAATATTTTTACAGATGCATATTCTATTCAAAATATCTCATTCCTAGTAATGCATGTAAACTTGCCAAATTCTCTCTTATCCCAGCAATGGCTTTGTTTTTGTCCATGATACACTTCATATTGTCCTTCCTCTAAAATAACTATATATTAAGCTTTTAACTTCTTTTGTCTTTGTTGTTGCTTTTTACTTTTTTAAGCTGGTAACGATATCATCAAGGTTTCCAGTTAGGCGTCTGCAAAACTTGATGTGTTTATTCTATAGAATATTTGCTGGTGTTAAAAAAATCAAATTTTGTATCAAATTTTAAACCTGAAAATCTGGACACATCTGGTGGCAAGTAGTTAAGCCTGCCACCTACTCAAGCAGCTTTCCCTTTCAGAGCTGTCATTTATCTTTCAGTTTATCCCAGTCTTCATTGCTCTCTATTATCTCTTCACTCACATCACTTTAGTTGTTAATTACCAGCCACACCAGTTTAATCACTTGAATTTCAATCTCTGCTCTATTTCTGGCTTTGTCAATTTCCTTTTCATTTTCAGCTATCGCTGGAGTTCTCTATGTTTTCTATATTTCACTAATCTCATGCTAGTGTAGCATGGAGTAGATATTTTCTCATTTTACAATAGGGAAAGTCAATTCACATAAAAGCAGGCTTTTGGGCTTTACTCACAGATACTAAGAGTTATGATGGTTAATTTTTCACAAACATTAAGAAGGAAATGTATTCATTACATAGAAGATTTCTCAATGTGGAAAATCTCTGGTAAGTCACAAATTGGTACTCTGCAGTGCAGAAGCTGCCTGTAGGGGGGCAAGAAGGGTTATGTCCTTCCTGTCTGAGGGCTGATACATTTCTTACATTGTTACTTAAGGGAGAGTGTATGTTTTCCGACCTCTTATTCTATGACTTACAATTTCACAATAATATTTTTTGGTTTTATTTTTTAATATTTTAACAATGTTTCTATATTTTTTGTTTTTTGTATTAGCTAAAAAAAATGGTATAAGGAACAGTGAGTGATTTATTAAATAACAGCTAAAACCAACTATATACTGAGCATTATTCCTTTTGATCTCAAGAAGAATTCCTTCTCGTCCTATATACTTTTTTTTTTTTTTAACTTTTGGTTTGGTGATTATCCACTTTTAAAAATCCTATGCTCTTGGAAATTACAAAATTATTTAGGGAAGACAAACCATAAGTCCAGCAGGATTGTTTGGTATGTCATTTTGCCTCAGTTCTGAAGTATTTTTTTAATCTGCTCTGTCCGCAGTGGTAGCCAGTAGCTACATATAGCTACTGAGCACTTGAAAAACGGCTTGTGAGATTGAAAAATTGAATGTTTTATTTCATTTGAATCCATTCAAATTTAAACAGTTCAGTATTTTGGGGGCAATTTGAGTATGTGAGTTTACTTTTTCTATTGTAAATTTTATGAAATTAATGCAGTTCAAGTAGTTCTAAGCCAAATTTAGCATCCAAATTGGGTAGAATTGGGCATAAAATTCATACTGCAATTTGAAGACTTATGAAAATAGAATATGTCATTAATATTTTTTACATTGCTTTCACGTTTAAATGACAATATATTGAGCTTTAAAAAGTTAATTTCAAGTGTTTTTCTTTTAACATTTTAATATTGCTAGTTAAAATTATGTATGTGACTCAATGTTATGTTGGGCAGTGCTGCTTTAGATGGTACTAACCATGGTTCTGGTACCAAATTTGGGTTATCATATACCTAAAATAAACTGCAGAGATAAACTTTCTACTTAACTTCTTTTTTAAAATCTCTGTCAATTTTATCAGCCTCCTACCTGGTGCCCTTGCTTTCATTTTCTCTAATTTTGCCCATCAAAATTCTTAGTTATCTTCTAAAAATACAAATAATGTAAAACCTGTATTGATTAATACTCTTTCAAATTATTTATCATAAAATACAACCTGCCTTCTACTCATACCAACCCCTTCTTTTGACATTCACATAGTAAGGCCATTCCTGAACACCATGCCCTCCATTACCACACGCTATTTTGTACACGCTATTTCTTTTGTCTGAAATAAATGTTAGCCTTTAACACTGTCTTCCCTTGTCTTCAATTCTGCCAACAAAGTGAATATGCACCAGTCACTCTGATTAGACTTTGGAATTAATGATACAGGCTTATAATGGTACATTTTCATTACTTGATATTGTCCCACTTTAGAAGGTATATTTTCAGAACAGGAACCTTGTCTTGTTTGAATTTTGGTTTGGCTTGCTTTCTCAGTGATTAGCATCTAACTGGGTTCCATAAATATCTATTAATTGAAGAATTAGTACAGTGAGAAAAGTATTATTTCAGTGACCCATTGTTGACCTCCTTCTACTGAAGGCATTGGAATCATGCATGTAGGCTTAGAATCTCAGCTCTACATTTAGTAGATGTAAGATGACTTGGTTAATTTACTTTGTGATAGTTAAATGAGATAACAGTATCTATCTTGCAAGTTCATTGTGAGATTAAAATGAGTTAGTATATATAAAGTGTTTAATATGTGCTTGGTGACATCTAAGCTTGCAAAAATATTAATTATGAAAATTGTCATAATACAGCCTAAACTAATTTTTCTTTTTCTCTCAGGCAGTACATCACAGGTTTTAACTGGAATTCGAAAACCCAGTGTTACAGAAACCAATGAAGTAGGAAGAAAAATCCAATTTTGAGCAATTATTGCATCAACAAATATCTACTTTACAAGGAACTTCTGATTATCATTAGAATCTTACTATTTAGGAACAGAACTTGCTATCAGACTTAGAGTGAGTTTGGTCAAGATTTTTAGAATCAGGAAAGAAAACCTGTCTGATGTTTAAGGACAGTCTAATAGATCACATCAGGTACTAAGGGTAGTTAAAGAAATTGCAAAGTAGGCTGCTAATTCAGACTATATAAGATCTGTGGAAAATTTGCAGATGCTGTAGGAAATGTTGATGCAAAATGCAGTTGACCAAGTATGATGAATTAAATACTTGTTAATTATGCAACTTTTTTTTAATTGAAGTAACATTGGGTTATACCATTCTATAAGCTTCAGGTATATGCAACTCATCCTTTTTTAGAAAGTAGCATTATTAATATATAATTTACTATACAACTCACCCATTTGAATTAAATACTCAATGGCTTTAGTGTATTCATAAAATTGTACAATATTACAATCTAATTTTAGAACATTTTTGTCACATTAGCAGTCACTTCCCACTACTCTCACCTTTACCTCAAGTCCTAGGGAACTATAAATCTACTTTATGTTTCTATACATTTGCCTACTCTGGGCATTTCATATAAATGTGATTGGGTTCTTTCACTTTGTAGGAAACTATCAATATTTCATTCCATTTTTTGCTCCATAATATCCAGTTGCATGGCTATCTACATTTTATTATCCATTAGTTTATGAACATTTGGCTTGTTTCCATTTTTGACTATTACGAGTAATGCTACTATGAACATTGATATATAGGTTTTTGTGTGGGCATATTTTTTCAATTCTCTTTAAGTTTATGCCAGGAGAGAAATTTCTGGGCCACATGTTAACATGTATTTAACATTTTGAGAAATTGATGAAGTTTCTCAAAGTAGCTGCACCATTTTCATTCTCACCAGCAAAGCATGAAGGTTCTATTTTCTTCATATTCTGTTATTGTCTTTTTTTTTTATGATAGCCATCATGGTGAGTATGAAGTAGTATTTCATTGTATATTTGATTTATATTTCCCTAATGACTAATAATATTGAACATCTTTTCACATGCTTATTGGTCATTTCCTTCATATGGTACATACACTATTCCTACATTCCATTAATTAAATATTTTTTGAGCATTTCAGTGTTAGAAGTGAGCACATCAAACAGAAGTTTGAGCTCTCATGGAACATTCTGGTTGGGGGACAGAGACAATATAAAAACTAAGTGTGTAGAATGTTAGGGGGTGATAAGTACTATAGAGCAGTAGAGATTGTTGTGGATGAGACACAATTTTAAAGAAGTTAGAGAAGGCCTCACTAAGAAGGTGTCATTAACCTGATGTTTGGGTAAAGAAGGTGGTGATTAATAGAAACATGGGCAAAAGTAGGCTGAGGTAGTAGCACAAATGTCTTAAGGCAGGGGAATTCATTAAAAGAGTTTCAGTATGGTTGGAATAAAAAAAGTTGAAGAGTAGGGGAAAAGGAGGCAATCATATCTAATAGGATTTCACTGAGTGAGGTCCTAACGAGGATTTTCACAGGAGTAGCACGCTCTGACTTCTTAACAGGATTTTTGGAGCTGCATGTTTGTGCACATACATGGTTGAATGTTATTGGTGGCCACAATGATTGGAACCAGGCATGAAAAACACTGTAATACACAGAACGGTCTTCCACAAAATATCAGTAGAAACCCTTCAGGAAACATGGGAAAGAAACTGATGAGCTGAGAAATCCATCAGTGTAACAGAGAAATGAGTGACTGGGCTCAGGCTGGGCAGTGTGGGTGATAAAGAAAGGTGAAGTTTCTGCTTATATTTTGAAGTTGGGGTTGACAGAATATGGGCACATACCCAGAAGGGGATGTGGAATTTTGGGTGCTTACTTGTAAGTTATTTTAATTATACTCTTTGTCTTCTCTATTGCACACAAATTGTGTTATTTAGGTCAGCACTAGAGTACGTTTTGTCTTGATGTCGGGGCTGGCAGGACCCATTTAGAGCAGGCAGATTATGGGGGGGGGTTCATTCTACCTGTAACAATCTCACTTCTCAGTGATTTTGTTTCTGTGGAAGATGTATGGGTGTGTGTATGTAACGTTAAGTATTCCCTAGTTTTTTTAATTTTTTTAAATTTTATTATTTTTTAAAGATTTATTTATTTGTGCATACACAACTGGGGTACAGGCCAGAGGCTCAGGGGCGTGAGAGGCTTCACCAGAGACAGAGTGGGGAGCTGAACAGGCAGATCGACGAAGTACACTGCTGAGGGAAGCAGCGGGCGGGTCAGGAGAGATCTGGCTCGCCAGGTGGTCTCCTCCGGGGCAGGCAGGAATCGAACTCATGCGGAAGTGGCTTCAGATTCTCAGTGCTGTGCTTTAACCCGCTGCGCCACCAGGGAGGGCCTGTTTTATTTTTTAACAGGTTTAACATGCCACTATTTAGAATTCTAGGCAGTCTGGGGGCCGGGAGTGTGGGGGGCGCGGACTGCGGGTGTGTGTGTGAATTTTTAGCCTGGAGACGCAGGATTCCTTCCAGTTCCAGGCCATCAGATCTTTAAGGGAAGAACCCCTTAAAGCACCAATGTAGCCCCTCAACCCGCAAGCTGTACCACCTCCTTCGCCGCCCAAAGACCCAAGTTCTGCGTGATGTCCCAGATACTTCCCAGCCTAAAGCCGCGGTCCGTTCCTCCTCCCTCCCGGCTCCCCGCGGCACCAGCGGTCACCCTGCCCCCACCGCCGCAGCCTGGGCCAGCGGGGCCCGCAGCGCTGGCGTTCGCGGGCTCTGCCGCATTGGCCGCTGCGGCAGCGATCGCACAGCTTGGGGCGGCGGCCGTGACACAGACGCGGGTGCTTTCGGGTGGCGCGGCAGCCGGGTCCAGGCGCGCGCCCACCCATGGCCCTCGGGCTGCCGCCGGTGCGCCCATCCCCGCGCCGAGCCTTGCCCGCGGGCCCCGGGTCGCGGAGCCCCCCACTGGGGCGAGATGCTGAACGGCTCCGGCCTGGACAAAGCTCTTAAGATGTCCCTGCCCCGCAGGTCGAGGATCGGCTCCTCAGTGGGTGAGAAGGCAGCGGCGTGGGGCCGGGAGGGTCGGCCCCGGCGGGGGCGGGCGCGGGGACAGGCGGGGCGCCCGCGCGCTGTTATATGACACTGCCCCGCCCTCCGTCCTGCCTCCCCTTCCCTGGGGCCCTCCGGCCGCGCGGGTCGGCGGACGCTGCGCGCTGCCCTGGCTTGGGTCACCACACATTTATGATGCCAATAAAATCCAAAGTTCGGCCAGGGGTGGGGGGCGGCAAAGACCCCTGGGCCTCCCCCAGTACAGGTGCGCGCGCGCACCGTGTGTGTGCATGCGTGTGTGTGCGTGCCTGTGTATGTTTGTGTGTCCGCGCGTGCGCATGCCCGTCCGTCCCTGCGGCGAGCGGCGGACTGGACTGTGGTCCGCGAGAAAGCCCGCGGCAGGTCTCGGCTGGACGCCTTCGCTGCCCGCGCGCTTGGGTGGGCGCCGGAGACAGTCTCGCTTCGCCCGCTACCTGGCCTCCTGGCCTCTGAGAGGTTGCTGCAGTTTCAACCAAGGGGTCACAGGAACATTTCTCATGACTGGGATCCTCGGGCTTCTCTCTCACACAGCCAGCGCGGGTCAGCTCGAGACCGCCGCGCCGACGTTCCATACTCTTTGCAGAAACGCGTGGTACTTCCCCGCGCCCCAGATCCCCTTCCTTGCGAGCCTGCGCCTGGAGTTAGATGCCAGTGTTTTGTTTCTTGTATAACATTTAGAAAGCAGCATGTTGTTGCTGCATGCTATGTGATTGTAATACATGGTTCCCTCAGCCCTTAGATAATAAAAAATTGAAGGGGAGATTCAAATATGAGTTGATTTCCTACCGTTTCAGGATTTCAGCAAGTAAAGATCTAGGGCTTGCAGTTTGGAATTGCAATGACGTTTAATCTTCGTGGTTATTATTAAGATTATTTTTATTAGGCAGATAAAAATTAAGTGACTTTCCTATTTCTGTAGTTGAGTGATGTGAGAGAGGACAGCACATCAGGCCATCTAGACCAGTGCTTTCTTAACTTGAGTAATACATGGAAGGACACCTTAAGGTCATTTTGAGGAGAAGGTCATGGGGACTGGCTGTGGGGAACCAGGGCTGAAGCAGGGCAATGGGCAGGGGGCAGCGGTGACTCAGGCATCTGTGGGAATCATAAGATGGGTGATGGGGGAAAATGGGCACTTCCTCCATGTCTGAAGGCAGAACCAACAGCATTTGCTCATCCTTTGAATGTAAGGCGGAAGATGGCTTGGTAGTCTTTGAGCTGAGCAAATGGAGAATGTACCATTTACTGAGATGGGGTAAAATGGAAAGAACAGTACTTTCTTTTGTGGAGCAAGAGTTAGGGATTTGGCTTTGAGCATGTGTGAAATGCCTACTAGAGAGCCAAATGAGATGTTTAGGGGAGAGTTGGACATATGAGCCTGAGGCTAGGGGAATATTCTAGACCAGGGGGATGTAATTAGGAGTCCCCAGCAGCATCTGCTCGTTGGAGAGTAAACTGCAGTTGCCCAGGGCCTGCCCTGGAAGAGCCTGGCATTAGCTTTCATGCTCTGCTGCTGCTATCTTGTATGTCTTAATCATTTTTGAGCAAGGGGTTTGCATTTTAACATTGCACTGGTCTCAGCAAATGGTGTAATCAGAGGGTACATATGTATTTGAAAAGAGAAGGATCCTAGGGCAGAATTCTGGGTATCCCAAGATTTCAAGGTCCCAGAGAATAGGGCAACAGCAAAGGGGCTGAGAAGATATATAGTAGGGATCAGAGGAAGACCGAAAGAGGAATATTCAGGTCACTGAGGCAGATGTCAGGAGTGAGGGAGTATCCCTCTGGGTACAATGCAGTTGAGATCTCAGGAAAGGTAAAGTCTAAGAGCTGTTTGAGTTAGAATGTAGAGGTCACGGGTGACTTTGAAAAGAGCAGTTTTTGTATAATCATAGGGGATAATGTCTATGGAACAGCTTCGAGAGATACTGAGATTACAGTTGTACAACTGATAACATGAATGTCATAGTGAAGGTTTTTTCACTTGGAAGGTAGTGATCTGAGATCAGCAGTGAGGATGGTTGTCAGGGCAAAGCAATGACGGCAAGAGCCCAGGGGTGGCAGATGCAGGGCTTCTTGCTGATGGTAGTCTTCAAGGCCCAGAAGACACTAAGGATGGTTTAAGAGATGGGAGTTTATGTATTTACATGCTGCATGAAGTAGAGGGGGACCTGATAGTATGAGCTTCCTGTGGTAACCCCTAGGCATCTGAGGGCTAGTTTGGATGATCAGTAGGCAGCTAGGGATGGTGAAGCTGAGAGTACTGCTATAGGAGTCCCGGGCTCTGGAACCTCCCTCTTCTTTCCACTCTATAGAAGTGTAGAGCCAGAAGTGGGACATTGCCATCAACAGAATTAATACCCAAAATTTTGTGCATCTTTTGCTCATCTTCAAAATGCTTGTCTCTTTTTTTAGTTCTTTACTCCTTCATATGTATTTTTTAAAGAGCCTTTTCTGAAAACAAAACCAATTCTTTTAGAATTTTGGATAACTTAACAATAGGTTTATAGCTTAATCTGGAAAAAGTAGATTTTTAAAAACATTAAGTCTTCATAAGTTAAAAACATGATATCTCTCCTCATTGACATATGTCTTTCTTTCTAATTGAATGTCTTTATTTTTTTTAAACTAGTTAGAAGTCATTGTAAAAATCAAAATGACAGATTTGATGTGTTCATTTCTTTGCACATTTGAGTATGCATGATGATTTAGTTGTTTATTTATTCTGGCTAAGATATATTTCCCTTCCCTCTTAAGCTCAAAAACCTGAATTTGTCATTGAGGTGTCCTTTTTTTTTTTTTTTACTATTATTTACAAAATATATTAGCTTGTTGACTAGTCTGCTATGTAAATGCCAAATATTTGTCTTTGTTATTGACTAGCTTTACTAACCATTATCTCCCCAAACTTCTGACATCTGCTGTAAATCACAGAATTTCATCTTTCCTTTTGGCTGAGTAGTATTACATACTGTGGCCATCCCACATCTTCCTAATCCAGTCTTTTATTTGTGTTTAGTGTGTTTAGTTAGGTTGCTTCCCTATCTATGCTTGCTGGTTAATTTCTGGCAGGATCAGCTAGTTTCTAATTTTAATTCCAAATGGCTTAGTTCAGTAACAGACCTAAACTGAACAGAATATGGCATTCATTCTATACTGTGTTCTGTTCCTCAAAAGGAAATAAAGAACAGGGTCTAATAGCTTCTGCTTCCATATTCTATACTGTCATTCCTGTGGTTCCTCACTAAGTGAAGATTTGACTATGTCAGGGCTTCTTTTTGCACTGGTCTAACAGTCTAGGTTATGTTTGGAAATTTCTTTGAAGTAGTCTATACAGGGGTTAAAACACCAACTGTTAGCGGTAGAGAGAAATGGAGACAGATGTTGACAATTATTTACTACCTGTATGATAATATTTTTTATTTTTAAAAAAGATTTATTTATTTATGCATACAGAACTGGGGTACAGGCCAAAGATGTGGGGGTGAGAGTATTCACCAGAGACAGTGGGGAGCAGAACAGGCAAATATACTGGAAACACGCTGAGGGAAGCAGTGGGCAGGTCAGGAGAGGTCTGCTGCACCATGTGAGTTATCTCCCTGGAGGGGGATTGAACTTATGCTTCAGTGACTGCAATAGTTTCATAGTGCTGTACTTTAACCATTGTTGCCACTAGGGAAGGCCCTACCTATACGATATTAAAAAGCTCCTACTTCTATTAAAGATGAAGATGAAAATAAAATTTGTACTTCATAGGGTTATTGTGATTAGGGAGTAATGTATATTAAAGTGCATGTATCAATTATTTTGCTACATCAAGAGGACTTTATGATGTAATCAAGCTTATATTGACAATATGTCAGATTTTTCTCATACTGCCCATCATCCTCCAAGGGAAACTCCTCTACCTAAACACTTATCCTGCATAATAGCAGAGTTGGCGAAAACTTCACTTGTCATTATTTTCCCCTCTTACTCTAATGATGTAAGCCTAACTAGATGACCACATGCAGTTGTTATTGGGAAGTGTTCTTTTGCATCATTTTCCATGTGTACGTGATTACCTACTGGTTACTCTGTTATAAAGGGGCATCCTTCTATGTCTCCAAAGGTTATCACCTTCTGTTAAAAATGGTCCTGCCTTCAAAGCCATCTTTTACCCTCAGGTGGCCAATAAGCATCTCAGTTGATGACTTCAGTTGTTTAATAATTCATTGATTTGACTTTTACAATGGATGTTTTATCTTAAACCCTCATCTGACAAAGGTGCCAGCTAGACAAATGGATTAAATTAAAATTATTCTCTATAAAG
The DNA here is from genome assembly GCF_000260355.1 of Condylura cristata. Lineage (NCBI taxonomy): Eukaryota > Metazoa > Chordata > Mammalia > Eulipotyphla > Talpidae > Condylura > Condylura cristata. The sequence continues at coordinate 39,210,036 of NW_004567111.1, forward strand.
GTTTTAAAAATTTATGGGAGGATGTGTATAGAGCACCTTTAAAGATGGGCTTCTACCTTTCCTCCTTGGATCTTTACATTTGCTAAATATAACCTCTGGTCAATACCAGATACTGGAGACAAGATGTTATTTACATCCATTTAGACTCAGAGAAAATGTTAACAACCACTAAATAAGGCTAAAAATAAAAGTGATCTCATATCCATATCCTGGAAGTTTTTCCTCTTCCTCATCAAGGGCAAATACAGAATTAGGACCTAGGAGAGAGCCCCTTACTTGGATGGAGTCTTGCTAAAATGGGGGTGGTTAGTTGCAAATGTAAAAAACCTGAGAGCACACAGGGGTACAGTCACAAGTGGCCCTGGGTTCTACTTGCATAAAAGTGTTTGTGCAAATGACTAATACTGTTCATTCATCAACAGTGATTTGGGAGGGGCTCGGTGTCTGAATTACCATAGGTCAGTGTGTGTGCATGCGTGTGTACTATTTATGTGCAGAAGCCTTTTGCCTGAGTGTCCACCTCTTATCTCCCTTACTGCCTCTCCGTAATACTGATAATCTGATCTATCATCAAGTTTCAAATGTATTCTAATACTGATTAATTTTGATTTGGAGTTGTTATATTGCAAATATGTTCTCTACTCTTTGGGAATCTTGTGCCAAGCAATAAACAAATGTCACATTTCAGACACGTCAGTGTAGAGTTTTAGTGCTCCTTTCCCCCAGTCTTTGAAGACTCTGTGTTAGCTGTATGCAGTCTTGAAGATCCCAGGATTACTGTAAATATTTTAAGCACATTACCAAGACTGATCACAAGAGAAGCTAGGGTAAGCAAATGACTGCTTGGTGTAAGTATTTCTCTATTGTGACATTTGGAATGTCATTCCAGATACGAAATGTAGCGATGGTTACTTTTTTCCTATACCCTTAATGGTGCCTTCATAGCATGGAAAATTTCATTCATATTCCAAGGGAAAAAATGTATAGCTAATTCGTTTTAGCATGCCACAGGATCAGCCTCTTAATCAACTATATTTAACCACATAATGATAATCCTTATTTAGCACTCTTTTCGATTTCTTTTTTGTTTTCTTTATTCTAATGCACAGAGGAAACATTCATTTGGCTGTAAAACTACAGAGTTTTAATCTCTGAGTTTCCCCAAAGGTAACTATGGTATGTCTAGCAACAAAGTGATCTTCAGGTCCTCTGGACTCTCAGGGGACTTGGTAGCTGAGTGTAGCCTGCCAGGAATTACCAAGAGTAATAACCAGCAGGCGGGGCCACATCTGAAGCATGCTCACAAGTCACTTCCTGTAACCACTGTGCTACTCATGTGGCAAGAATAACAAAAATAAGGCCCTCCCTGGTGGCGCCAAAGGTTAGGACTCAGCACTGGAAGTTTCAGAGCAAGTTGGATCCCAGGCCCTGGAGATGACCTGCATGGTGTGGCAGACCTCTCCAGTTTTTCCCGCTGCTCTCCTTTGCAGTGTACTTCATCCTTCTGCCTGTTCTGCTTACCACGGTCTCTAGTGAAGACTCTCACCGCCCCTTCAGGTCTGGCCTGTACCCCAACTCTGTATGCAATCAATCAATAAATCTTAAAAAAAAAAAAGAATAATAGAAATAGACTCTGGGTGCACTCTGTTCTCACGTTCATGTTGACACTTCCTGATGCTTAGAAATACATTTATTCAACTCTATTGAGTTCTTCCACTGTCTGATTTTCTGATGTTAGCATTCAGGCAAATTTTCTGGAACAGGTAGGTGATTGAGACCCGGTCTTAGTAAAAATAAATGAGTGGAGATTGCAAATGAAATGCACAGTTAGGGGCTGTTATACTTTTCAAGTGAGAAGTAATAAGGATCTGAGCCAGGGCATCAGAACAGGAAAGAGAGAATGACTGAGCAACAACTGAGGTCGATTCAACATGGTGTAGAAATGGAAATCACGGAGGTGAAAGATGAAGACAGGCTTTTCCTGATAATCTCAGTAACAGTTCTATCTTAATAGAAATCAGTAATTGGAGTTGTTTTTTTTTTTAAGCAATACTATTTTAAAATGTTTTCCTCTTATGTATTTTTTCCTCCATTTCTCATCTTAGAAAAGTAGGGGACATAAATACAAAATAAAAGAGTACAAGTAGGAGGTGTTTTAAAACCATCAGGCACTGGTCTTGTTGGGGAGGTAAGTTCACAACGTTGAGTTTTTTTTTTTTTTAAAGATTATTTATGCATATACATACAGAACTGGGGTACAGGCCACAGGTGTAGGGGCAGTGAGAGGATTCACCAGAGACAGAGTGGGGAGCAGAACAGGCAGATCAACGAAGTACACTGCTGAGGGGAGCAGCGGGCGGGTCAGGAGAGGTCTGCCACGCCAGGTGGATCTCCTCCGGGGCAGGCGGGGATAAAACTCATGGGAAGTGTCTTTAGCTTCTTAGTGCTGTGCTTTAACCTGCTGCGCCACCAGGGAGGGCCTCTTATCTTTGTTTTTAACCACTAAATAATGTTCCATTGTCTGGATACACTACAATTTGTTTACCTGTTGACTGACTGAAGGGCTTCTTGGCCTTGATTGCTTCCCATTATTGGCAATCATGAATAAAGTGAAAGTAAACATTCAGATTTTCTGTGGATATTGTCTTCAGTTTCTTTGGGTAAATAAGGGGTGTGAATACTAGATCATGGGATAAGAGTATATCTAATTGTGCAGGACATTGCCAAACTGTCTTCCAAAGTAACTATCATTTTACATTTTTACCAGAGAGAATTCTTGTCACTCTGCATCCTCTTTATCCCTTGGCATTGCCAGTCTTTTGGATTTTAACCATTCTAGTGACATTTTAGTGAGCATATAGTGGCTTCTTCTGCTGTTTCATTTTTTAGTTTTCTACCAATGGATGGATGGATGACAGGGAATATCTTTTCATGTTCTCTTTTTTTTCTTGCCACCTGTTTATCTTCTTTGATGGAGTATCTATCTGGACCTTTTGTCCATTTTTCAATCAAGTTGTTTTCTTGTTGTTGACTTTTATGAGTTTTTGTGTGTTTTAGGTACAAATCCTTTATCAGGTAGTTATTTTGAAAATACTTCTCCCAGTCTGTGACTCATGTTTTCAACCTCTAAAACTGTCTTTCACCATGTACAAGTTATTAATTATAACAAGATATAACTTATCTGTGTTTTCTTCCATGGTTTTATTTTTGGTGTTTGAAGTTTTCTTTGTATTTTTTCTTATCTTTCTGACCTTATACTCTAAATATTCTTCTAGAGTATACTCATATCATGAATAATCTTATTTCTCCTAACAATGACTAGAAATAGTTTAAATATCCTTTTGTCTTTCTGTATGGATCCCCCAAGCAAGAAGAAAAAGGTCCTTACATAGTTTTTCTCCCCACCACTCTTCCTTGCTGAAATCACCAGAGTTGGCTCCAGGGTGTAGTTAACAGGTATTTACCAATATCTGTGCTTCCTGCTGGTTCCTTGTGCTTCCTTCTTCTTGCTGGGAGTGTATCCCTTGGGATCTGTGGCCATCTGTGAGTAGCAAACTGACTCCTGTGTCCCTGAAATTGCTTTTATTTCATCCTCACCATTAAGTGAGAAATTTGCTGAATGCAGAGTTCTAGATTCAAAATTCTTTCAGCATTTTAAAAGTACTGCTTTATTATCTTCCTGTACCCAAGGTTTGCTGATAATAATCTATGCCAAACTGATTTTTGTTCCTTGCAGCTAAGCTATTTTTGGTTTTGATTAGTTTTTAATGTTACATTTATCCTTGATGTCCTCATATTTCAGTATAATGGTCTAAGTATTTTTACCCCACTAGTTAAATGCTTAGCGCAGGGTACCTTTCTGTCTGAGTACTGTCTTTCTTTTTTGGAAGGAGATTCTCATGTCGTGTTTTATTAAATGTTGCCTCCCATATGCAAGTTCAGTTAGATTACTTGCTGCTGGTGCGTGAAGGTTTCTTAATTTCCCTTTTATATTTTTGTCTTCTTATGTCCTGTTTTGGGAGATCTTGGCATGGACTTCCAGTTCTGTAATTACTTTTCAGCGTTGGTTTTCTGATTTATTTTTTTCTCCTCAGTTTTTAGTACAGTTATTTATCCTTTGGTATCCACAGAGGATTGTCTCCAGGACCTCGTTGAATACCAAAATCAATGGATACTCAAGTCACTTATATAAAATAGACTAGTATTTGCATGTAAACCATACATATCCTCCTCAATGCTTCAGATTATCTCTAGATTACTTATAATGCCTAGCATGATATCAATAGTTGTTATGCTATATTGCTGGGGGAATAGCAACAAGAAAAGAAAGCGTGTATTTGTTTAGTACACACACAACCGTCATAGGCCTAACTATGTAGTATGGATTTTCCATCCACAGTTGGTTAAATCTGCAGACATGGAACTCCTGGATATGGAAACCTGCCACAAGAAAGACCAAATGTATCAACTTTTTATTTCAATAATAATTATTTCCTACCTTTATTACCAACACACAAATCAATTTTTAATTATCAATTTAATAACTTAAACATAACTCCTTCATGTTTTAAATACCCATTTTCTGGAGGGCATGAAAAATACTTATTTCTAAGTATTTTTGTCATAATTTGTTCTTTGAATGAATTCTGTTTGCTTCCTTCTTTTCATGGTGGTCTTGCACCTAAGTGCTTGGGGATTCCAGAACTCATGTTTTTTTTTTTTGTAGGGAGAGTTCCTGGAGGGGCAGAGCAAACCTGCAGGGCCTGTCTGTACCTTCCTCAGTGAGTGCAGGGTTGGTGGTGTGTGCGCTGAGGTGGGCCGCCTCACGCTGGGTCTCCCAGGCTCGACTGTGCCACGGTTCCTACCTTGCGAACAGCTCTGTGTCCCATGACTGGGGAGGGAGAAGCCCTCTCCCATGGGCAAGTGTGTATCTTAGTTTCCGGAGGGCCAGTGTTTCAGTGGTTTAATCCTAACCAGGAACGGGGAATCACTTCAGTTCTCCCCTTACCCTGCTCTTTCCTTTCCTTGCTTAAATGCATGCATACTGGGTGAGGAGGTGGAACCAACCAAAGTAACTATTTTCCTTTATTTTGTGCTGTAATTTAGTAAAAGGTAATTTCATAGAATGTAGTTCTATCTGTAGGCAGGAAATAGCCAGAGGCCTCCAGCAAACCTGCTTTTGAGTTTTGATCTTGATTGCATCCTGGCTGGTTGTCCTTGGGGAAGTCACCTCCTTTTTCAGCTCTTCTTAGCTCATCCCTAAAAGTGTAGGTGCTAACACTGCCTGATTGTTTAGACACTTAAACAAGATACTGTGTAGGCACTACTTGAAAACTTAGTGACTACTACTCATTAATTATTACAGTATTGATAACAAAAACAATGGCATTAATAATATAATATTAGAATTATTTCAAAAACAATATAACTAGTTATGCAGTCCTAGTCCTCCACTATTTCATTGTCTATAGCTGGATAGTTAACATCTTCCCATATAATATGAGCTTTATCCTTGTGTCTACAAATATCTTTGGATACAAATGCTAATGATAAAGATTTTATATTGCGTGGAAACAAATAAAAGAGTAGCCCTATCATTACTTCAAACAAAAAGCATTGTTATTTTACTAACAGAATGGGTAAGTTTGGAAATAATAAAAGCACAAGCTGGAAAGTGCAATGTTATGATGAGATGTACTGCACCCCTCTAGAGCCAAATTCAGTACCATCTATAGCCTTTGGGGGGCTCCTACTATGCACTGAGGAACCCCTTTCCTTCCCAAGAGTTTGCTTTTTAAGAGAGCAGTACAATTCTCCTAAGAACTGCTAGTTCATGGGAGAATGTGTTTCTTCCTGTGAAAGAAAATCATTTTCCATGTGACTACAGTGATTTGGCAAATTTAGCGGAATGAAGTGATTGTAAATTACCAGCCTGACTTGCTGTTATTACCAGGCTGACTTGGCCCCCATAGCAAATATGCACTTTTTTTTTTTTAAGATTTTATTTATTTATGCACACAGAACTAGGGTACAAGCCAGAAGTGCAGGGCGGTGAGAGGATTCACCAGAGTCAGAATAGGGAGCAGAACAGGCAGATTGACAGGTACACTGCTGAGGGGAGCAGTGGGCAGGTCAGGAGAGGTTTGCCAAGACTTGTGGGTCACCTCTGGGCAGGGGATTGAACTTGCACTGAAGCAGCTGCTGCTAGCCTGCAGTGCTGCGTCCTAACCCTTTGCATCACCAGGGAGCGCCAGAAACTTGCACTTTTTAACCAAAATTATACTAAACTGAGAAGTAGACTGAGCATTAAAGGGAGTAGATATTTTCCTCGAAAATCCAAGCTGTCACTGAAGATCACAAATGTGATCACCTTAAAAACTCCAGATTCAGAAACAATTTAACAGTATCTTCTTTTTTTCTACTTTGATTTTCCCTACAGAGCACATCTTTTAGCAACCTCCTGACTTGTATGAATACAGGACTAAATCACAATATCTCTGGATGGATAAGGGAATGTTTTCCCATTCCTTTAGCACTGGGAATGGAGAGAACATGCTCATTCTGAGTTTGGAAGTAAAGCACTAAGTAACCTGAGAAAACATTGCTGAGATGACTCTGCCCGGAAAATAATATAGACTTTCTCAGCACAGTGATGGGCAGCCATAACCCTCACACTGTGCTTCAGCGGGAATGACAAGAATGCAGAGTACTGAGCGGCATAGTTCTGAGCGGACATGTCATCTCTATGTTGTAAACTTCATTTTGGTACACATTCACCTCCAGGTTCTTGCTGTTGCTTCTTAGGTCACTACAAGGTGGGTGGTGGGTCCCCCACATGCTAGATTAGCTTTCACACTTTTCCACTCTGGAGGAGAAAGCCCTGAACTGGTGGAGAGAGGTACAGGTGATCACTGTACAAAGTTGGTGGGCAGTCTGCAGGTATGCACAGCTTCCACCTTGAGTACTTCACTGCTCTCTGAAGTGGGTCTAAAATATACCTCTTCACCTGCTCACTTCAGGTACCTCTAGAATAATAGAACAATTGAAGGAACAGAGCAGTACTTAGAGCTATCACTTCCCAAAGGCCAACAGATAATTTTGTAACTATGTGTTTTAGTAAATGAGAACATTTAAATAGGTATTTTTTTAATCTGAAAACATTTCTATATAATGTCAATTTTCTATTAATTAAATTTTTCTTGTGAACTATTGTTTTCATGGTGAAGGTTGTTCCGGATGGAGACCTTATTAGGCTATCTTTGAGTGTTAGAGATAAGACAGGCAGGTAGGGACAAAGGAGAAGGAATGAGGGAGGGAAAAAGGAATGAGAAGGGGGTGGGCAGGAAGGCTTTGACTTCGTGAAGAGCTGGAACCTTGACTGCCGGAGGGAAGTCAGGAACTTTCTTCAGTGGTCATGAGAGCTCAGTTTAGTATAATTCTGGAACACAGGAGCAGCTATCCATTATGATGGGTTTAAGAGAAAGTGTGTGAGAGCAGAGCACACACCAAAGAATTGTCTCTACCTGTTCAGTGGAACATGGATTCTTCAAGGAGGCAATGAGAAATCCAAGAGGATACCAGTTAAGGTGAGGACAAAGGGGGAGGAGAATGGGATGGGGGGGAGGAGAGGCACACTGAAATGTGATACAGCTTCCAGCAGGCAGAGGATTAAATTAGCACAAGACAAGTGCCTACCCCAAACAGCCCCCCCCCCAAGATTAAATTTCCTTTTAAAAGGATAAGGTAAGACAAACAACAACTTAATTAAGATAGTGGCGCTTAATGAAATTTGAGGGAACACAGGGAGAGGTGTAGCTAATATTTCCTTTTCAAGAATTGGAAATAGGCCAGTTTGAAAAGCCCAACATTTTAGATGCAAGGACAGTCAAATACAAATTGTTAAATTTTGTAATGTTGAGATCAGAATGTGATTTTGTTGCATCTGATACATTATTTCTATCATATTCCTCCCTCTAAAATCTTAAAAGTCTGAACTTGAGGACATCAGTAACAGTTAACAAAGGAAATAGAACAGTAAGTTTGAGAATGCAGAGGGGATATAGGGTCTAAGCATTTGTGAGATGCTGTCTGCTTGGGCTAGGCTACCTGGTTATCTAACAAATAGTGGGCTAACTGACCTGGTTATCTAACAACTAGTGGGCTAACTGACCTGGTTATCTAACAACTAGTGGGCTAACTGAGGGTGAAGTATAGAAATAACTGTGCAGAAAATTTGAGAGACTACAAGAAAAGATGGATTTGGTGATTAATGAAGAGAAAGGCATTGGTGAGCTTGTTTAACACACTCAACTTTGGATGGAAAAAGTGCCCTAAATGTCTTCTTTTTTTCCCTACGTGTCTTTAATTAGCTAAGTTTTACTTAAATCAATACGTAATTTTTGAGCATTTTTGATGTATAATATATCAAGCAGTGACCTGGGTACTGAGCTATGAATAAAGGATGCTTAATCTTACACACCTCCTGTTTGCTAAGATAAGGTTTACAAACAGGAAATAATAGAAAAGAAATATGTTAAGACCACAATATATGAGTGTCCACAAGACCTAATTAACTGCTGAATGAGTTATGAAGATGATGAATGAACACTGAAGTAGCAAGTAGTCTTCTAAGGGGAGGATTTGAGCTAGGTATTTATTTTTTGACATTTTTAGCAGCCAGGGTTATGAAGGTATATTTATACAAAGTGAAATTCATCCATTTATTTGTATAACATGAATTGATGCTTTTTGACCAATGTATACAGCTGATTATAATCAAGACAGAATATTTTCCTCACCTCAAAATTCTCCCATGTCCTTTCTAGCCAATTCCCTTCCTCCTCTCCTGACAACCACAGAGCTCTGATTTCTGTTCCCACAGTCGTGAATTTTCCAGAATGTCAGACAAACTCAGTCTACTGGGTCTGGCTTCTTACATTTATTATAAATCTGTTTTTTGAGGTTCATCCATATCTCAAGTTTCATTCCTTGATATTGCTGACTAGTGTTTTATTATGTCAGTCTAGCACTTTTTTTTTAAATGCTTTTACTCATTTCCCTGTATTAGGTTTTGAAGGATGCTTACATTTAGATGGAGATAGGGCTGATCGGGAAGGGACAGGGCAATTTTGAGGCAAATGGCATAAGGTCTAATAGAATGAGTTTCAGAAGCTGAACCTGGGATGATGACTAAATTAGATAAAATGAGTCCTGAATATAAAGATTTAACTACATTTTTATTGATAAATCCTACTCAACTCTTTTCTTTTATATTCCAACCAGCCGTGATTTCTCCTCACTGTGAACCCTTGTTACTGTCTATTCTTTGCCTGTCCATCTGTCTGTCCATCTGCCTATCCATCTATCCATCCTTTCGTCATTATGCAATCATGACAACATTTGCTGAAGGCCAACAAATTGCTAGGCATTGAGCTGTGATAAGCTTAAACAAATTACAAATTATTACTGCTACCCCCAGGAAATTCTTAGTTTGATGGAGAAAATAACAAAGTCAGCAGGTCACAAAAAAAGTTATCATGTAATGCTTCACATTTTGTAGTTAACTTTCCATGTGGGTCCTTGAAAGTGGGAAGCTTACTTTGCTCTCTATCTTAAGAGCCCAATAAGTATTACAGATAATTTGAAGGCCTTTCGGTAGGTTCAGTGAAAATAAAGAAACCTACTCGTATGGCTGTGGAGGTCTTGCTGTGGCAGGAAGCCATGCAGAAGCTTTGGCTGTGGTGGAGGCCCTTTAACAGGCTGTGGTAAGTAGATGTAGGGCTTGGAGCACAGTGTGCCCAGGTTCCCTTCCCCTCATTCTCTATTTGTGGTTTGAGAAATGGCCTGGAAGATGTCGATAAGCAGCCATCTATCATCATGTACAATATATAAGTACATGAATTAAAAATAAAACTATCAAATTCTATTGCTCATAGACGAGACAGGCGGGCAGCGGGATGTCCCTGCGTCCAGTCCTTTGTGCTGAGTTCATGCAGTGGGAGGTGTAGCTAGGCTCAGGCACAGCGTGGTGAGCAGGAACAGTGGCGCTGACCTCCTCCACCTGGGTGGCCGTCTGTGGTGTGGCTCTGTGATTGATAGTGAGCCCAGACTACCACAGGTGGCGTTCTGTAGGAAGAAGGAAGCTCTGCACACATCTATCCAGGCCCAGCGAGTCTCCTCTTCATTCTTGGTTGTTCAAGATTGATGACTTTTTTTCGACATAGCTACTGTGGTACTTCATCTGCACAACTTTTAGTTCTTACATACTTTTTTTTTTTTTTTAACCCTCAGAAGTATTTACGTACTTTTTGGAGCCTCTGTTAACTTGCAGCATCCTGAAATTCATTTCATTTTCTATGTGCCTTTGCTCTATGCCATGTGCTAACAGTTCTGGAAATAGAAATATGCATATGACTTGATTCCTGTCTTTAAGGAACTCAGGGGAGGACACTGCTTATAGATTTATTTCCTAAACAATGTGGTTTATTTTATTAAAAAAAAATCTGAGCGTGGTGGGGAAGTGATAGGGAGGAATATCCATTCTTCATAAGAGAAAATGATGTTATTATAAAGTTTCCTTATGTAACAGAAATAATGAATGTGAAAATAAACGAGATGAAGGACAGATATAATCCCCAGGCTTTGTGCATTTGTTTAGATGTGTGTAAGAAGACATTTTTATTATTATCTTTTGCTCTGCTTGAGAAGTTTGCTGCCATTTGTAGCAGTTATCACCAAATACTGTTTTATAGGCTGGCTGAGACACCATCCTCAGAGGCCAGACTTGGGTATCTAATCAGTGTGCCTCACCAGCTCCCCTGGGGGAAGGAGGCTTTTATACATCCAAGCATGGGAAGCCCAAGTCTTCAGCAGGCACAAGTGACTTGGAGTTTTGTTAAAATTCAGTGCCTGGTCCAACATTCAAGGTCTGATTCGTTAAGTCTGGGGTGGAGCTGAGAATTTCTTTTTAAATAATATAATAGTTTATTTTTACATCATTTTGTGCATTTTTCCATCTCAGTTGTAATCCCTGTGGGCTTCTCATCACTAAATCACCAGTGTGCCATCACCATAGTCCAGTGCACTTCCCTACCCCATTGTTTCTGATCCCATTCCCCATTCCACCCCTGTAAAATGTCTCTGGTATATAGCTGTTCATTATTATTATTATTATTTTCTCTCCTGGTCCTCTATACTCCTGTTATGAGTGAAACCATCTGGTATTTTTCCTTTTTTTTCTGGCTTACTTCACTAAGCATGATCTTTTCCAGGAACTGAGAATTTTTATCTCTAACAATTCCTAGGTGATATTGCTGCTGCTGCTGGTGGTTTGTGACTAATTTTTGAGGACCACCGATGTGTAAGATCACCAGTGATTTCTGCATATTCCTGAGAAACAGAGTATCCCAATTAATGACCTATATTACATGTCTACTTAACTTTGGGGTTACATTTTTACTCTTCCATATGTGTACATTTCTTAACCAGAGGTTTCTTATCACCATCAAACCTTCCATCCATGACTCTGAGTTATCTTAGTGAACATCCACAATGGTTCTCTTCCGTAATGCACATGGGGTGATATTTGAAATGGTCAGTCCCAGTCAGCACAGAGTCCTGCCTTGGGTCCTCCTGACTTTGGCAAGCATAAACTTAGCAGTCCTTAGTACATGAACAGAAATTGGCGATCCTGAAAAAGCAATTTTGGGATTTGGGACAGTAGATTTTATTTTTTTAACCAGTTGGTACAATCAAAAAATAGTAAGGCCATATGGTGCATGTGTGACCCACATACACATCAGTTCTACAACTTCCCAGTTCAGTGAAGGGTAGTTTTTGTTTAGGTGTTTTTATTATCAAGTTTAGCCATTATTAGCTATTAATTTTTATTGTTAATGTTTATTCACTTACTGAATAACTTCTAAGCCCTCCCTCTGGTTTATAGAAAGACAAGTCAGGTATATGGGTCATGTGTTACACATGTGGGAAGTTAGACAGGATACTTAATTTCTCTGAGATTTATTATTCTCTCAGTAAAACTGAAATACATTCTCACACCCCCAGAATTCCAGAGTAGTGAGGATAAAATGAAAAAGTATTCAAAAGTCCTTTAAGATGGTTCAGTATTATACAGAAGAAAAAGATTATTGTGCTTTTTTACTGAAAATGTTAAAAACACGATCTCTAGGTAAGTGGCATTTTCTCAGACATTTTCAGCACATATATTCCAATATAAGCAGATGCTTATATCTACCAAGTAATAAACTAAACCTGTGAATAGCCCCAATATTATTAATAAATGCTTGCTCAGGATGTAGTAAGGAAGCTCTTGTTTCTTTTAAGTGGCAGTCAAAAGCTTTTTTCTCCAAAAATAGCCTTCTTTCATTGCTATTCCTTCTCCAAGCTGTTCTTTACAATTTAGCTAGATTGTGAGTTACAATGATAAGCGTTTTATTTGTGGGGAACAATAGGCATATTTATGAGAGCAAGGTATATCAGCTATGAGCAGGCATCATGGCCACTGGCCCTTTGTGAGTTAGGGTGAATGTGTCTTTCTGCATGGATGAAAGGACAGGATGATTTAAAGACACCCTTTAAAAATAGCTTCTCTTCTGTGTTGGTTTTCCATTGTGCTGACTTCTGGATCTGTATATAAGCAGGCCAGTGATGTATTGGTTCAATCTCATTCTTTACTTTTCAGTAAGGAGTAGCTAGATCAGAGTGGGCACTAATTAGAAAGACTCCAGTGGAAGTATGAGCCTCTGAATTTTAGCTTCCTATGCCCACCTAGGGAGTTCTCAGTGAAATTGGCTCTTGTTTCACAGATCAGTCCATTTAAGCTAATAATACTGAGTTAAAAAACACTAGCTGAACCAACTCATGAAAGAACAGCTTCTGAATGTCCTGCAGAAAAGCATAGAAAAAAAATCTAACTATAAGTCAGATGGAGTTGTAAAGTTGATCTTCACCTTTTCCAGGAGCTTCCAGAGTTTTCCTTCTGGGCCAGTTTTCAGATAGGGAGATTTTGGGGTTACCCCTATATGTGTGACTGTTATATTTTACAAGAACCAATAGGAACATATGGCATGGAAATATTTGTTTTTAAAATATATTTATTTTTAATGGAATACTGTCTACTGATTTGATTCATTTGGTAGATATTGCAGCCATGGCATTTTAAAGCCTGGGAGATTGGAAGAAGACTCAAAGTTGAGAGTATCCAAAAAATTTCTGTGGACATGATTGTTACAATCTGTAAGGAAGTTATCAGTTTGTTTTCTTTCTCACAGATAAGATTAAAAGCACAGGGAAGGAGGAAGCTGCTGAGAGGAATCCATTCATTCATTTACTCACCATCCACTCAACTGTTTATTGATCATTTACTTCTGCCAGGCACTGTGTTGGGAACTGAAGTGATGTTGATGATTGAGTATGAGCTTCTGGCTCATTTGAAGACACAGACAAGTAAGCAAACTTCTCCAGAACAGTGAACAGGAGCTACGGCAGGTTGTGTAGAGGAAGCAGATGAGAAAAGCACCCAGACATGGTGGCCAGGGCAGACATTTTGGAGGAAACAGTAGGTAGTAGGCTGAAGAAATATTGACTCCTGCAAAGAAGGGCATTCGGGCAAAGTGTTCAGAGCAAAGGTGATAGCACAAGCAGGAACGTGAAAGGGAGCAGGGGATTAGGAGAGCAAGAATGCACGAGGAGAGCTGGTAGAATTTCACTCTGATGGCACTCTGATGGGAAACAGAATTGGCTGCCAAGCTCAGTCTTGTGTGAACCTCATCTGCAGGGTGGTGGAGAATCCTTTGAAGTACTTTAAAGTGCCACAAAAAGACTTGCAATTGTGAATTTTGACTCATTTCACTATAGTAAATGGCTTGGAGATACACGTGCAGGAGAGGATGGTAAGACCAAACCTTAGGGAGTGGCATGAGGGTAGAACGAATTGGATGCACTTAGGAGAAACTTGACTAAATGTGGGGGTGATGGGGGAGAGGAGAGGTGAGCATGCAGCTCAGCTTTCTGGTTGGGACAACTACGTGGAATAACTGGTTGGTAATGGAACCTGGGAGGAGGAACCAAGTTTTGTAGGGAGTTTACTTTTATTTATTTATTTATTATTTTGGTCATGTTGGTTTGGAATATCTGTGAATGGTGAAGGACAAGTAGGTTGTTGCATCCAAGGATGTGGCACTGAGAGGTGAGAGATTTAAGAGTCATTGGTGGGTGCTCATGGGAACTGATACCTGGTGAAGAATGAGCCCAAAGAACAAAGCACATTCTGAGCACAACTTTCATAAATATCAACACTTAAAGAAACAGGCAGAGGAAGGGAAAGCTATCATTGCCAATGAGAAGTGGCCAGAGATGTGGGAGGAAGCTGGAGAGTGCTTCCCAGATACACAGGGATGGGAATGTTTCAGCTGCAGAGCAGTGAGCAGAGTCATGTGCAGTCAGAGTCCAGTGAAAAGAAGGCTGCGAAGGGTCTTTGGACTGAGCAGTGAAGGGGTGGTGGAGACCTTGAGAAGCGCAATTCAGATAGACTGAGTGGGACTGTAGTGTCTAGGAAACAAGGAAAAGGGAGAAGCCAGTCAGTAAATGTAGACCAACAATTTTGAAGAGCCCAGCTTAAAACAAAAGAGCTCATCTTCAAGGGGAGGGGTAGGAAGAAGTTATTGGAAAATGGATTCATGTACAGCAAGTTGAGAGCTAAAGAGAAGTGAGATTCTACAATATAAGGATGGGTCAAGTTAAAGTAAGAATACACTTTTTTTGTGTGTGTGTGAAAATCCATCTCTTCTCATTCATTCCTCTTTCACTCCCCAGTTCTTTCTCCAGCTCACATCTCTGGCCAGAGATTGTAGTTGACACAGGTCATAAGGTGGGTGTTACTGTCTTTTACTAGCTCTTATCCTGGGGGATTTACAATTGCTTTTAGCAGGTACAATCCCATTTGTTAGGAGATACTTAAATACTGGTGAATGAAAATGTTCATTAGCTATCTTGCTTTCAGTGCTGGGGTGAGGGTTGGTGGTGGCAGATGTTTTGAATATCCCAACTTCAGACTTCAAGTAATAGCGTCTTTTGTGAGAAGATACAAAGGCTCTGTACAGGTTCCTTGCCAGACTGGACCCCAGCTCCTCTCTGTTGGGATCCTCAGGCTCAAGCCAGTCATCATCACTCGACTCCTACTGTTAAGCTTCTCCACGAGCACACCCTCTGTCTTGGGAGCCAATTCTATGCACCCCCTTATCCAGTGCAATGCCAGGTCTACAGAGTCTCTGGTGCTGGAGTGTGTCCTTGAGTTAAAAATGTATCAGGGTCCTCTTAGCAGCCACCTCTCCCTCTCTTAGCACCCACCTGCTGCCCTGGTATCACTGTAAACTCAGTTCAATTAAGTTTCTCCTACCCCCTTTCAGTTGATCACTGGTATGAATGTCTAGAGAGATAATGTTCCCTGGGCATTCAATTGCAGAGTGTCTCTCCTGGAGAAAAGCTCCACCCCTTTAAAGTCTGCCTTAGTATGAAATTTGAATGAACAGATTCACTCCTTGTTTATTTTTATTTTATATTGTTCTGACTGTGCAGCCACTGGAGTAGATTTTTAGTTCATTCTCTGAATGTCTTTGAGCAGAATGATAACAATCTAATCTATTCTCCTGTGCTATTGTATTGGATGAAGTGAACTGTAACTATCCCAATTTTATTGATGTAGAACTGGTGTCTATTGTGGTCTAATTAATGCTCCATTAAACAGAAAAAAACTTCTAACCCCTGGTGTCAAAATGTTTGACACCAAGGGTTGAATAAGTTGTTCCTGCCCTATGGGCTTCTGTGGGACAGGAGATAGCTGTGAAGATCTTGTAGTGGAAATTCTATTCTGTATCACCCACACTCATGTGTCAATTTTGTTGAAAGACATTTCCCACTCTCCCTCCCATCACCTACAGATATTTACTGTGTGGTAACTAGGTATTGTATTAGTGTCTTATTAATGTGTTCTATTTATGGATTATATCTACTAAGCCATTATCTCTCTCCCAAAATAACCATGGCCTTATTTTATTAATTTCTAAAGTAATAGCATTTACTTAGGGTCTTAGAATTCAAATTGGGAAGCTTACACTCAGGTATTAAGCCAAATTTTGTTCTTTGGGGATCTTTCAGGTTTTTTTTTCTTTAAAATTTTAATGAATATTTTAAGTAGGCTATATTAAATTTTTAAAAAATGCTTTTGAAATTGAAGGAATGCTGGTTTATAACACTATATAGCTTTCAAGTTTACAGACTTTTATCTCAACATCTGTACATACGCTATGTTTATCACCATCTTTCCATTTTTCACCAAATAATTGTCTCCCTTTATCCAGTTTACCTGCCCACTTCCCTTCTGATAGCCACCATTTTGTTTTTGTACTCTTGTTCTTATAGTCTGAATTTGTTTTTTAAATTTTGTTCATTTCATTTATTTTGTTTTTTTTTAATCTACTGCACAGATGAATAAATTATTGTGGTATCTGCTTTATTTTAAGTCTGTTGAAAAGATTTTCAAATCTTTTGTGTTGTATTGATGGAATAGTTCAAGAAAAGTAATTCTATATCTAGTAAATTTAAATTCTGATTGACTATAGATGTAAAACAATATGATCTTGGAGTGTTGGAAAGGAGCACCTTAAATAGACAAATAAACATGAAAAAATAACAACTTTTTGAGAAGTAACACATTGCTGTGATGGTTGATTTTAGTGCCTGCAATCATGGTTTTCAAATTCATTTGTCATCTCGTGGAATTATTATTTGAAAATCTTCTTGTATATTTTTATGTTCCTTTTTTCTTTTTGAACTTCCTGTAAAGTGTTCTTTTCTGTAAACAACAATTTCTGGAAATAATACTACTGGTTAGACAAGCAAACTGGCTTTCATCCCTTTTCTGTCATGTTACACTCTGCCTACTGAAGTATTGACTTGAAACCTGCAGGCATAGTAATAGTGTCTGTTTACAGAGATGGAATTTGCCTGGGCTTCATTTCCTTTTGGCAAGGAGGGAGATGATTATGGACATTTGTATATCATTCTAAGTATTATTGTTGTGGAGTATGAAAACTATAAAGCAAGAAGACAAGACTGCAGACATCCAGGATTCGAGATCTTAGATTAAAATTTCTAAATACCATTGCAAATTGCTAAGCTGAAATAGGAAAGAGATAGTAAAAATAGATAAGTTGGAAGAGTAAATGGAAAAAGTGATTCAAAACAATAATAATGTTTTTATTCAGGTTCCTATAAGCATTAATCTAGATCTTCAAAAAGAGTCAAGACACTATCACAAAAAGAGTCAAAACCAGGCTCATGAACTAGGGTTAGATGTGGTACTGCCTCTGAGGAAGAATGGATAACTGGGAAAAGGTGGTAAATATACAAAAAATAATAATATTCACCTATGAAACAGGATGTTCTGTAACCAGGATGATGTATAGGTCTTTATATTTTGCTGGTAGAGGTAATAGAATTTTCATTTTGTTCTAACACCTAATTATTTTATATTAATTGTACAAGTGGTAGATGGTAGGGTGTTTCCTGATTCCAACTGGCCAGAGAATTTGTCACCATTAGCACAATGCTTTTCTCAAATGAATGAAATAGAATGCTGAGTACATCTTCTGGGTGGCTTCCATAGAGGTTTGGTTTGCAACGCAAACACCACTAGCTTCACCAATCTGTCATGACACTTATAAACACGAATAAGTTCTTCAGACAATACTTAATGGGGTTTTCCCCCTTTAGTGTAGATATTCTCCTTCCACTTTTTGATTCATGTTTGTTTTCAAGACCTTCATCAAATGCTATTTCCTCAGCAAAAGCTTCTTTTGTTTTATTATAATTGATACAACTTTTCCTAAAAGTCCCACTGCATCATTGTCTATTTCCAAAAAATTTAATCCACTCTTACATTTTCATTTATACCTCTGTCTCTCCCATTGACTTTTTTAGTTATTTGGACTCAAAGGCTATTATTCCTATTGTATTCTCAATGGCTTACACAGCATATTGCACATATTAGGTTTCAAAAACTATTTACACAGCATATTGCACATATTAGGTTTCAAAAACTATTTTATGGAGAAGTAAAGTAAAAGACTTAATCCAGTGTATAGCAGTTGGGTTAAATTGATGCATTGGTTTTCTTTTTTTTTTTTTAAAGCTTTATTTATTCATGCATACAGAACTGGGGTAAAGGCCAGAGGTGTAGGGGTGATGAAAGGATTCACCAGAGACAGAGTGGGGAGCTGAATAGGCAGATCAATGAAGTGCACTGCTGAGGGGAGCAGCGGGTGGGTCAGGAGAGGTCTCCTGTGCCATCTGGGTCACCTCCGGGGCAGGCGGGGATCGAACTCTCACTGAAGCAGCTGTGGCTAGCTTGCAGTACTATGTCCTAACCCGTTGTACCATCAGGGAGGGCCTAAATTAACACACTGTTTTTCAATACCTCCCATGAGCATGGTGCTGTGTAAGAGGCGGGTGCAGTAAAGACTGGAAGAAAGTGCTTTACTTCTTCCAGTAAAAGCTGACATTTACATCGCTGACCTCTCCCACTGTGACTGGTAGGCTTCCTCATCTGTTAAGTACAGTGGTACTAGAATTCTCTGAAAACTGGGTCACGTGTATCTTCAGCGCCTGACTCTAGATTATTGCTTGGTGCAATATAATCATCGCTGTAGCTTGGCGATTTCTCTTATGGCAGCTGACTGAGCTAACATGCACCTATGAAACAGGCTATTCTGTCATCAGGATCACTTCTACTTCCCAGGAATTCCTTCCACTCCCCTGAGCTGGCTTTCTTTCCTGCTTCCAGGTTGTCAAGACCACTCTTTCAACCATTTTTCCTTGTTCTTACTATTAATACCTTCATATATATTAAAGTCATTGTTCTGCTCTGTTTTAATATCCCTGGTTCTTCTATTGACTGTCTTCCAGGAGTTCTGGTATCCTAATTTCTCCAGTCAATGTCTTCTCTTATCCCATTTTTTGAGAGTTGTCCATTAGAATGTATTAGCTTATGTATATTATTGTCAAATTTGGAAGTTTAAAAAAATACCTTATTATTAGCTTCATACTATTCAGCCATTTCAAGAAGGAAGATTTCTTTTGCAAAGCCCAACAGTTTTTCTCTTCTGCCGCTAGTGCTGTGTCCTTAGCACAGGAGCAGAGGAGAATGGGAGGTGTCTGCTCCACAAGGTTTATGGTTAATGAGAGGCTCCAGCAATGCACAAGGGGACCTGTATTAACAGGGAGAAACTGATGTCCGTGTCTTGGCTTCTTTTGACAAGTCACTTAACCTTTTCAGCTTAGTTTGTTGACACAGAAAGCAGGGATAGTAACCTCTGTCTACCTCAGAAAGTCCTGATCTACTTTGTCAGCAAAAACGTTTCTATAATTGTTAGGAGTCTAAGGTGACTGCTTTAACAAATTAGGAGTAAGCAAGTCACATCTCTAAGTCATGGCTCTGGGAATGCTTAGATGTATTGCTGAAAAATAGTTAGCACATAACTTTATTTTATTTTAAAAAAGTGTATGGGGCCTCCCTGGTGGTGCAGAGGTTAAAGTCAGCACTATCAAGCTGTCACCAACCACTGCAGCATGAATTCCATCCCTGGCCAGGGAGCTGACTTATATGGCACAGCAGACCTCTTCTGTTTTACCCGCTGCTCCCCTCAGCAGTGTATTTCAGTAGATTTACCTGCTCTGCTCCTCCCTCTGTCTCTGGTGAATCCTCTCACCCCTATCCCTCAGCCCCCACACCTCTGACCTACACCCCAGTTCTTGCATCCTTGCATTAAAAAAAAAAGTATGGGGTTTCTCTCTTCTCTCTTTCTACACACACACACACACACACACACACACACTTTTATATATGTATATATGTATACATGTATACACATATTTACACACATATACATACATGTAAAAGGGACACATTCTGGCAAGAAGTACTCGAACAATATGAATAGAGAATTGATACATTTCATTTCGGATATCTATATTTCTTTATGTAGTACAATGCTGGGAGCTTTTACCTTCTAATTAATTCATTTAAGATGAATTAATAAAAATTACTATATATCTTTCCACCAGAATGCTTCTCTTCCTTGCACTATACAAATAAAATACATTTTTTGTTTTCCTGTATTTCTGTTTCTTATTGTATGAGACAAAAAATGACCTTACAGATTTCTTTTTAACCAAATTTGCAGGCATTGTTGGTAGTGATCTGACTTAAAATATGAGCTACTTTGTAAAATGAAGACTCACTTTGGTGGTGTCAGGGAGGATTGGGGTGCGACAGTCATCCCTGTCGCAGGAACAGGTACAGTTTGGTTGAATTGCTAGGAACATGAGAATGGACAGCTTTATGGCAGGATACTTCTGGGACAATTATACCAAAGATGTGTTTTATGAGGGGAACAGCTTTCTGACAACTCCCTCTGGGCAGTTCGTGTGCACACAGCAACATTTAAAAGTAAGAAACTGCTTACTCTATAAACACTACAACTTAAGCCACAATATTCAGGGACTGGTGGCTAAAGAGATTTATCTGCTGTATGATGATTTTATTTCCTTTGGAGACATGATTTGATTGTTTAGAGATTATCTGCCTTCCATAGCCACAGGCCATGCTCAAACTGTATCATGAGATGCCTAAGTAATCCACTTAAGGAAAGCAAAGCTCATAACTTTTTACCAGCTATATAACTGCTGGCCAGGTGGCTGCTGGAAGGCTTATGAGAATGGCCTTCAGGCTTCTATGTTGCATAAAAAAGTGTATGACTATTTGTGTTTACACACACACGTGTTTATATACATGTATGTATACACTCACACCTAAAATATGTTTTTATTCACACCTCAGCAAAGGACAAAGCTGATCCACTTCATTCTTAGTGCTCGTAGTCATACTGGTAGGAAGAATTTAAGAGTCTAGGATGGACAGTCAAGCTTCAGAGGGGGGCAGCAAAGGCAATTCTTCACCTGCCTGCCTGATCTCCTTGGGTCCCACAGAATCTAGGCAGGGTAGGCTTGGTTGAACCTCCAGCATACCAAAGGGAGCAATTTGTTCATTCAGAAGAACAAAACAAAAATCCAACTTTGTACTTAATTTCATGTGCAGAGCTCTAATAAATTAATTAGTAGCTGTGGTGAGAATAGCTTTTATACTTATAGTAAGACATATTTTTTAAAAGATTTACAAGCCGGTGTGGGAATGTGTCAAGCAGTGTTAAAATCTAAGGGAGTCTCATTGCTATTTCTGGTTTTGATTAAAATTAAAATGAAGCGTGGAATTCAGCCCATTCTTTGGACGGTAGGCATTGGAGGCTAGAAGTTTCTGTGACCTGTCCAAAGTCATTAGCAACTTAGAGACCGGGTGGTTACTAGAGTAAAGGACTCAGCCAGAGATGGCTTCTCTTCCATCACTGACCAAAGAACTGGTCATCACTTTCGAAAAAGGGTGCTTCATTTCCTTAAAAACTGCTCTATTTCTGGGCCTTCCCTGGTGGTGCAATGTGTTAAAACACAGTACTAAGAAGCTATCAAAGCCATGACAATACAAGTTTGATCCCCAGACAGGGGGGTGACCCACATGGCATGGCAGACCTCTCTTGACCCACCCGCTGCTCCCCTCAGCAGTGTATTTTAGTCCATCTGCCCACTCTGTCTCTGGTGAATTCTCTTATCCCCACACTTTTGGCCTGTACCCAGTTCTGCATGCATAAATAAATAAATCTTTTATAAAAAAACTGCTCTATTTTTATTCCTCAATAACTCTGTTTTAATTTGTATTTCTGTGATTCCCTTGAGGTTTGTAATTTTCCTATAGGTTGGTTGAAAATCTTGTGAAATTAGGTGGCTCTTTTCTAGCCTTAGGGATGCAATGATGTCACCAGGAGATAGATTGGTCAGGGCGGGCTTTCTGGGCTGTGAGTATAGGCTGCTGAAGATCAGAAAACAGAACCACAGACTTTCAGAGCTGAAGGAAACTTGGTGATCACAGTCTGACTTGCACTTCCAAATTGGAAAACAGACCCGTAGAGACTAAATGGCTTGTCAAAAGAATCCTGGACTCTCATGGCCTTTTGTAAGAACTGTTTTCCTTTCTGTAAATTCCAAACAGAAGTATCAATTATGTTAAGCTAGAGAAGTAAATATGGTAAATTTAGGACATTAGTCTGGTTGTTTCTTGCCCCAGTACATAGTCTTTATTAGATTAATCCCTGGAATCTTATGTATGTTTTTTTTCCCATGAATTGAGTGCTTTCATCTGGCTAATGGAAACTTCCTACATATTAATAAAGTGAATCACAATATTAATTCCATGTGGCAAAGTTTCAAAACCACAAATGATGCTGATTTTCATCGCCTGATTTGTGGTTAATTACCCAATGTGTATTTCTTCTCGGAGAATTGCCCTGGGTTTCTTTTTATGTATTCCTTCCCACTGTGCTCTCACCACTACCCAGCTGTTATTTCATCTCTTCATTTGTTCTTGTATCAGTTCCTGGTGGTACAGGGTCATGTAGAGCAGGTACTATGTAAATTATTAAGCAGGAAAGCATACATATTTGAAATTTTCCAGGAAAGAAACAAAAGAGCATGCTACTTTTGTAAATCAAGGAAAGGATACAGATGGGTGGTTTCTGGAAAAACCAATATTCTATGCAAACAGAATCTGACAGCTATAATAGTTTCTAAGCTTTTTCATTAGATTCACATTTTCACCACCATAGATTCTGTGCACAGAATATTATTTACTTCCATATGTTTGCTTGTGAACATGTTAAAATCTTGGGAAGACTTTTGGGTGTAAGAAATTGAAAATATCGCATTTCTCTGTGTTCACATTCTTGACAACTGCCACACCTTTATCTAGTTATGGAGCCCAAAATCTTGGAGTAACCCTCGTACCCCACATCTAATCTGTCAGCAAACTACTGTCTTTTTTTTTTTAAAGATTTATTTATTTATGCATACAGAACTGGGGTACAGGCCAGAGGCTCAGGGGCGATGAGAGGCTTCACCAGAGACAGAGCGGGGAGCAGAACAGGCCGACTGACAAAGTCCACTGCTGAGAGGAGCAGCGGGCGGGTCAGGAGAGGTCTGCCGAGCCATGTGGTCACCTCTGGGGCGGGCAGGGATCGAACTCATGCGGAAGCGGCTTTAGCTTCTTAGTGCTGTGCTTTAACCCGCTGTGCTACCAGGGAGGGCCCCAACCTACTGTCTTTATCTTAGGAAAATCTCCCAAATCAAACTCAATACCTTCCCCTTCTGAGATACCCATTATTCATTTATGGGCTTTCTTCAAGAAGTTAGATAATTCTCTGTTTCTTCTTCTTCTTCCTTTTTTTTTCTTTGCATCTATGGATTCTTTGTATAGTATCACCTTTAAGTTCACTGAGTGAATTTCCATTTGGTTTAGTCTACTTCCATCGCTTTCTCCAGAATTTTTTTTTTTATCATCTCTGTTGATCTTTTTACATCTGGATCTCCTTTAGTTTCTTATTTAAAGCTTCAATTTCAATCTTCTGTTTGCTAATTATTTTATTTCTCAGTATATTCATTAGCTTTTCTGATATATCTATGACCAACTTTTCTGTTTTTTTTTTTTTTTTAACTTCCTTATCATGGCAATTTTGAATTTTATATCTGATGGGAAGAAAAGATCTTCCATGTCTTTGTGGTTGGGTCCTGGAGATTTTTTCCCTCTGGAGGTTTGTAGTGTAGTATTCCCTTGAGGAATCAAGTTGCTAATTACTGTATTTTTCTGTCTCCCCATTATTTAATATCTAAGTATTAAGGATGCAGTGCTTCCACTTTTCAGTAGGTACAGTAGGTAGTGATACGTTTCAGGGCAAACCAGTCTGTAGTTGGGTCTTCTGTGGGTGTGGGTGGGTCGTGGAGGCCTCTAATGATAGTGAAAGTGATATGCACGGCCGAGCTCCTGCCTCTGCTACCTCATATAGCCCTCTTTTCTGGGGTTCAGGCCTTCATTCCGTGGACTAGGGTTTCAGTTCTGTTTCCCAGAGTGGCTTTACTATACCCACTTCGTGCCCATCTCTGCCCAGTTCCAGAGGAAATAGGTCAGGGAAGTTGTGTATTTCTGAGCTATGTGTTCTTCACTGTGGGGTGAGGGGGAAACACTGCTCTTGTATTCCTCGCTTACCCCAGTGCTCTGTCATATTTCCTTTGGTTAGATTCATAGCAAGAAGCTCCACCTTGCAAGTGAATGGAACCAGAAGTGAATTACAGTTATGAACCTCAATTTCTGCCCTAGCCTGTACCTCGCCCTTTATGTGCTCAGAGTTGAATTTCCTCTGCATTTCTTCTGTTTCATGAGGTGCTATTCTGGTTTTACTCCAATTAGCCAGATTCTCTGGATTTAGTGTCTGCCTGGACTTCTCTAATTCTCTAATGAGGGATGCAGGGAACTTCCTCTGACTGTATCTTTTCCTTTCTCCAATTGAAGAGTCTTTGAGAACTGTAGTGCAATTATTACAGTTTTTATTAAAGCCGAAAGCCTCACCTTATTTTGGGGCTGAAATGGCAGTGGGAATATGAACATGGTGAAATACTAGATTTTTCTGTGTCTTTGCCATAGGATTCATTTAGGTGGCTATACCTCCTCCCCTCTACACAGCCACTCCCATTCTCTTTATAAAATTTTACCTATAGCTATTCCCATTTATAAAGCTTGAGATATGGTAATTTGCTTTTAGGAAAGACTTACATCAGTGCTGGTTTTCAATAAATGAAATAAACCTGAAGCAGATTTTCACATTTACAACGCCAGTAGAAAGTAAAAATAGCATTCAGGGTTTTGTGGCAGAATCACCGAGATCTGCTCCACCAACTTTCTTCCCTGGTTACCACTTTCTATAGGTTATATATTCATCCTATCATTCCTACTTTTATTGTATGCTAGTTTTATTTCAATTTTTATGTGTTATTTAGTAGGATTTAGTAGGTTTATTTGGGGGGCTAGCATGCTTAAAAATCTTCCACAAAAATTAGTAGCAATGGCTTCTCCTTTATGTTGTTTGGCTTAATAAAGTGTTCATAGGAATGTTCCACTTTTAAGTAGCAGGGAAAACCTGTATAGATTTTGTATAAAACTACCTTGAAAGACTCTAGGGCAATCGCTGGAGCCAGAGTTTGAAGTTGAAGCCCAGTGCGTGTTTTCCTGCATTTGTCAACAGTCAGCCCAGACAGTATGCATTGATTGCAGGAAGCTTTGATGTCTAAATGTTTTTATCTCATTTACAAAAAATTCGGAGGCTGAATTTTTCTCCCTCTTGTCCTGTCAAAATAAGTAGATTCTAAGCCTCTTAAGAAACATTACCTTTGGATCATTCCTGCTGTTATTTGGTTGGTTTCTTGAATCATAAGACTTCTAAATTACTCAGGAGAATATAAATTGTCAATGTTTCTTCCAGAATAACTTATTAATATTTATGATTAATCTCTGAATGGTTTCTCATAGCTTTCTTTTATTCATTGGAGATAATAAAAACATCTTTTTAGGTTGAAAAATTTGAGGCACACACAAAGGCATTAGACTGAAGCAGTATTCACAGCTGTATTTTTTACTTGTAACTTGTGTTCTTGATAAGGTGCCATGAGACCTGAGCCCCTTCATTAGGTTTGCCATGTGGTTAAAAACTTGGGCCACTCTGTGTGGAAGTTTGGGAAGCTGGATTCTAGATAAGGTGAAGTCATTTAATTTTTTTTACTTATCTGAAAAGCCTGTTTTTGTTCTTGGGATCACCTGTTATCTTCAGTTTTTTATAAGTTTGTGTCTATTCCTAGAGACAGATGTGATTTAGTTTTTTTTCAGTTTAAATGAACCTGGGATTTCCCTCTATCTTTAGGCTGTAGGCATACCTGAGTCCCTACCTTCAAGGAAGGTGTACCCTAACTGCACATTAAACTGCTCCTAGCTTACTTTTGATTTCTTCCTTTCCTCCAGATGTCTGGTCCTCTGCTCTGTCTTCTTGGTCTATGTGAGATTTTGTTATAGTCTAGCTCTGTGATCTTGGCCTAGAGACTTTAACATTTGGCACTCAGTTCCCCCACTATAAAATGACCTAGTTGTATTAGACAGTCTGTAAGTTAATTCATTTATCAAAAAATGTTTATGGATTATCATTTTCTCTGATACTGCATGACTTTCCATCAGTTGACTGATGCAGTTATTCTTTGACTCATGTTCTAATTTGCTTCAGAAAGAATTTAAGGCACCTGAGTAATATTTACTTCTATAGCATGAAAAGTACTTTCACATCATTATCCCACTTGACTACAGTAGTCCTTTGAAACAGGTAATAAAGATATGATTAACTTCAATGTAAAGATGGTATAAAAAATTCCTTCAACAACCCAAATTTGTTGACTCTATATAGCCTTGTTATTCAGTTTAGGCTAGTAGAATCATTGTTTTAGCTCAGTGACTCTCAAATTTTACTGTGTGTAAATAAGAAAAATAAGAAGTGTTTTAAAGTAGAGATTTTGACTCACTGGGTTGGAGTCTAAGAACTTTCACCTTTAACAAGGGATGATTTTTGACGAGGGTCCCCTGGAAGCACTAGAGTAAATACTACCTAGCACAGCAGAAATAGTCATGAAATGTTTATCAACTTACTCTAGGAAAAAAACAAATATCAAGTCAATATTAATCATTAGAAACAGAACTAAAATTTTAAACATAGACTAATAGGTGACAGCTTATACAATGTGCAGTGGGTAACCGAATTTTATTGTGGAACCAATTAACTGACAACTCACATTTCTGAAAGTAAAATGAACTGATATTCTATGTCTTCCGCTTTCGGGTTTCTTTTCTATTGCCCTAATCCTTCACATATATCTACAATCACACCCACTACTAGTAAACTGTCATTTCTTCTTGTTAACAGCCTCTCTCTCTCTGTTTTTTTTTTTTTTTTTTTTTTTTTTTTTTAACAATGGATGGGTGTATAGCCATTAGTTTCTCCCACCAAGATCTCTGTCTAGAACATACTTCTGAATCAGTGGCCACAAACCCTCTATGTGGAAGAACTGAGAGTGGGTTAAAAAGACCCTAAGACTTCTTCACTAACATACGTTAGATTTACTCAGAATCAAGGGAAGTTCTGTGTTAAAGAGGGGCTGGCTGAGATCTTATTGCAGTCTTTTATGGTTTCTCCAAAAATAGCCATATTCTCCAGAAGTTAATAAACAGGGTTTTAAGCCTTGCATATGCCAGAGGAACTCTGGTTTTCTTGGACAAAGCTGCTCTGCTGCCTCTTGATGTATTACCACACTGAGTAGAAGGATAATACAAAGAGCTAAATCATGACTCACATAGACCATTTTAAAGAGTGAACTAGCAAGATGTTACACTCATTTCAAAGCACAGCACAGAACAAGATCAGGAATATGAAATGATTATGCATATAGAGGCAAAACCAGCATTTTCCATGGAATGGAGGGAAGGAGAAAATAAACTCAGCTTCCCCTCTGTATTTCATGTCTACAGACGAGGCATTTTAATTGCTTTTGGTTATCTACAATTCACAGAACTCAAAGAAAATGAAAGACTGGAGTAGAATAACCTAGAAGGGTGAGAACTCAGTTAGTTTTGTAGTCAAGCACAGATTTTCATACTTTGGCCTTAACACTTATGTTGAACAATTTGCAGGAGGGACGTTGTCCTAAGTCTGAGATTTCTTATTCAGGCTTTTGTGTTAAACCAGGAACTATGAAGGAAGGGATCCTGAAGCTAGTGGACTTCAGATCAGGTAAGAAGGGGAATGTAAGGGAGGATGTGACAGAATCATTTGTAAGGCTTCAGGTGTGTGTATTGAAATAGATAACTGCAGTAAAGATTTAGGTCCCACTGAGTTTAGTCAAGGCAGTGACACTCATCACTTGTCCATAGAATTAAAGCTCTGGGGAACTACTTGTACCCTTGAGGGTGTTTTTTTTTTTTTTTTTTTTTTTGATCACTTGACTTTAGACACTGACACTGTATGCCTATCTTACAAAGTTTGCTTCAGGGTTGCCTCAGATGCAAATTGATGTATTTTATATGGCATAATGTATGTATGGATTACTACCTCTGTCCTCATGTTGATTCTGACCCTTGACTATAAATAAGAGCATGAAAGAGGCAAGGGGTCACGTCCTTGTTCTTGCTGCCCTTTCTGCTAGCTATGGGAATGAACAGCTCACGGCACGCCAGTGGGCTCATCTTTCAGAGAGAAAAGAACTTCCCTCTTAACATTCCTGTAACGTTTAAATGAGATGATGTGAAAGTGCCTGGCACTTAGCAGTTTCTCTCCAAAGGTGAGTTTGCTCACACTGTTCAGCCCTTTGTGCTGTGTCTGCTGACTGCTGCTCACGCATCATGGTTTGGGATAGGACAGGCACCTGTAGCTCACAACACTCAAATTGCAAAACTATTATGATCTTTAACTAACACCGAGTTATTCCTCCTCTGAGTTTCCAGTATTAGGAGAAGCCCTGTGATTCTCCCTCCCCTGTTTGGTTTAGTGGAAATCTCTGGAGATGAAACAGCTGTGTGCTTCTATTAGTTGCTGAGTTCTGTCTAGGGCCTGGCAGGCCTCACTGAGGCAGCATCTGATTGGCATTCCCTTTGAGGATATCTGAACCTCTTTATCTAAACTCTCTTTAAATTGACCACTTCTGAATATCATGCCCCTTCTGGGTATCTTCCCACCCCCATACGTTTTAAAATGGTCTTAATGAGCAATTATCTGGGACTCCCAAAACTCTATGCTTGACCTTTAACGGAAGAAGAATGAAGAAGCATCCCGCAGCTGACCTCTGAAGAGAAGCTGAAAAGCTGTGCAGTCACTGGCGGCTGTACCTGCTTCGGGTCCTGGGGCTGCGCTGACTGAAAAGAGCACCAACGGCCCCCGGCCTGGTGTCTCAAAGAGCTGTTGCAGTGACTCACAAAGTGCTGTAACACTGGTGTTTCTAATACCCGCTTTGGTCGGGGGCACTTCTGAGAGCTGCTAGCATGGTGCATCATCATGCAGCACCCGCTGGCCTGGCTGCTTCCGTTACTGTCCGGGCCAGTGCCGTGCTGTGCATCCTCATCTTCAAACTGTTGCTGTGCTGCTGCGGTGTCCTCTCAGTGACCCTGCCTGCGAGCACTTCCAGCTCTGGTGAGTTGAACCCTGGCCCCTACTTGCTGGGACACCACAAAGTCCAGGCCCTTGTTGATGGGGGCGGTGCCATCTTGCACATGGACACTTGCACTTGGGACTTGTGGACGCTCTCTTGGGTGAGACAGCTTGCCACCTATAGCCTTAGAAACTCTTGGTTCCCCCTGTTTGTTAAACAAAATGCATCTGTTGTTTCCTGAGCCTCAGTAGTCTTGCAATTGTGCATCCAAGTGAAAGCCCACAGACAGTGACCTGCCCTCTCTTGGGCACTATCCTTCCTCTACCCCTGTTTCAGAACCACTGGAAAGGATCCGTTTTTTTTTTTAAAAGATTTATTTATTTATGCATACAGAACTGGGGTACGGCCAGAGGTGCAGGGGAAGTGAGAGGATTCACCAGAGTCAGAGTGGGGAGCAGAACAGACAGATAGACCAAGTACACTGTTGAGGGGAGCAGCGGGTGGGTCAGGAGAGGTCTGCCAGCCACGTGGGTCACCACTGGGGCCAGGGATCTAACTTGCACAAAAGCGGCTATGGCCAGCTTTGCAGTGCTATGCTCCAACCCGTTGTGCCACCAAGGAGGGCCCAGGAACCATTTTTTAAATTAAATTTTTGCTTCTCCCATCCTCTTGAAACAAAACCGTTTTAGAATTAATTGGTTAGGAGAGAGTGAGCACAGGCAGGAACACAGCGGGCCGAGTGACAATCTAAGGCAGAGATAAACAGCAGGTCAGTGGGGTCAGAGAGGGTCATAGGTGGGTCATAGCAGGATCACGTGAGTCAGGTGTGGTTTTAGCTGAAGCAGAGACCAGGCTTCAGAGAAAGGTATGTCTGTCTACCTCTTGTGTGTTAACTTTTTAAAACCCATTTTCACAGAAATATATCAGAGATTTTAGTCTGAATGCTAGGCATGCTTCTGGCTGCAATGTTATGTGCATAATATAAAAATTTTATTGTTAATTGAAATGGGCTTAACATTTAATCCATAAGGTTATATCCTCTTAGTTAATACACTCATCAGAACAGACACCTTTCAAGCCTTGTTCGTCAATTAGTAAAGTTCAAGCTTTAAGAATTGGCTAGTATAGTTATAAACAGCCTTGTTCAGACCCCTTTTATTTTTAAATTACTTCCATGGCCCAGAGGTTGTTTTATTAAATTGTGCCTTTATTTTCAATACTTCGAGTCATGTTTCAAGACTAAACGTGAAACATTTAGAAGTTGTCCTACAGTGTAAAGTGTGACATAACTCTAGATGGACAGAAACCTCAAGTCCTTTAAGAAACATTACTGTCATTGGACAAGGGAGCTGGCTGGGACCCCCTCAGCCTCACCCAACTTACCCCCCAAATAGATGGATAAATGCACAGCTGCTGTCCACTCACTGCACCACTGCACAGGAGTACAAGGGGGTGGACGTAAGGATCCCTCCCAAGGTAGGAAAGGGACTCTTAAGACCCTTTGGTAAAGACTGAAAGGAGAGCTCTACAGACACCAGTGAGGCAGGCAAGGAGTCAGTGTTACTTGAATTACAAAAGAGCAAGGAATGGGCACTCCAGGGAGACCTCTACAGCCATGAGAGCGAGACCCCAGGAGATGCTTATATCCTTTAAACTCACATGGTCCATATGCGTTTTAGGAATGGGGTCTGCGAACAAAGCAGTTAAGCTTTATTGGCTGAGGAAGCAAGGACCATGGGCTGGACTAAGTGATTTTGTTGTTGATGTCCAAGGCACGGTCAGCAGCAGCTGATGGTCGTGGGGCTCGCAGTCACCTCTATGGAGAGCATCTCCTGGAGGCCGTGTGCCTGCAGCACTAGCTGAAGCAGTCTGGTTTCCACATGTGTGACTCTTTTTCTCCTGGCTCTTTTAACTCCCCCTTTTCCCACAGCAATCAACTTTACACGCTGTGGAAAGAGAGCTTAGAAATGCCCAGAGGGGAAATTAATGACAAAAATAAAACAATGAGCCAAGAAAATTCATGGCAGCAGATGTCTGGGCCTACAGTCATCAGGTTTTTTAAATCTTTTGTTAACCTGCCCATGAGAACAGTAAAATTCTTGTAGAATTTTTGTACCTGATTTCTGTCTTATCTCCATCCCTGTCCCAGGACGGTTCTGTCTCATTACCACTAACATCTTGGCATAGAATGCACTGGTCAAATTTATTTTGGCATAACTATTTTCTTAAGTTTCTGGCAGTCTAGTAGGTGACCTGATAATTTCCTAGGATGCATTTTTGCCAAATCCTTCCAGTGACCCATTCCTGACTGTGTGCAAGAAATGCCAACTAGTCTTTTAACAATTGTTAACATTTTTCACCAATTTATGGCCTCTTCTAAAAAAGGCGTAAACTCAGTAACAATTTATAAACTACACAAGTCATGATTACTTTTCATCTGTGCGGATCTGTAAGTGCACAGTAGGGCAAAGAAAATAAACATGGAATTTGATCTGTGACCTGTGCTGGCTGTTGGGCTCTGTGGGTGAAGCAATTTTGTGTCTATGTTTACTGAACTTAACTCTCGGCTTACAGAGGCCACTTGTACCTGAGGTTTTCCTAGGGGATACTTTAATGTGTTTCTTTTCTATTTTCTTAACCCATTTTACATTTCCTACTATTTTTTTCATATCATAGAGAACTTAGACCTAATCCTCCTTACCCCACACCATTCAGTTCTAAAATGGTGATAATGATCATTTTAGAACGTTTCAACACTTTCTCTTCTTACTTGTTCCTTAACTCTAGCATTGCTTAAACAGATAAAACAATTTGATATGAACAGTAATATAGTTCCATAAGGACTTAGTAAATATGCAGAGGCTCTTTGAAAGCATGTATTATTTACCTTCATAATGTATTTGGCATTAACATTTGTTCAATAGGCTAAAGGGTAGCTTTGAAAAATTTAAAAGTATTGTCTTATTTTTCATATTTTATATGAAGATACAGGGCACACACATGAGCTAAACACTCATAGATTTAAAAAAATGTCAAAACCTTCATTTGCATTATAGACAACTATCCATAAATGGCTCTTTTGCCTTCCCTGTCATAATTTACAGAAAAATTACCTAAAAGTACTTGCATATGTTCATTAGAAAGCCTCATCGATAGACATGCTTTCAAGAAACTGTAAAAGTGGCTTTCCCATTTTTTCTTTCATTTCTCTGCCCCCCCCCACAGGGGCTCACAAATGTGGTCTCCACACTTGGACTCTGGTAGAAGTGGGTCAGCTGAGTTTCACTCTCAGGACTTTTCTATACTTTTTCATGAACTCCCAGTCTTCCTATTTTTATTTTTAAACTTAATTTGGTCAGTTTTATGTATTATATATTTGCAATTTTTGATTTCTTTTAATTTATCATTTGTCTTCTTGATATCTTTTCTTATTTGTACATATTTATTTTTAACAATAGATTATGTTCCAGAATACATGGAGAAAAGACTATTTTTTATTAATTAGTTTTTTCTTATGTCATTGTCATCCCCATAGTTCTCCGGCCACCCTATCATCCATGAACATCACTACATTCCCTTGAGTTCTTCTCTTCTGTTTTGCAGCCCTTCCTACCCCATCATGGACAAATATTACTAAATGATTCCCCCACTGGTAAACTTGTAGGATGGCAAGGTTTTGTAATTGTGCTTTCTCTTCTGACATGAAATTCCCTGTCTCCAGTCACTCACAAATGTTAATGCCAAATACATATGTACTTTTGTGTACATTTTAGAATCTTTTTGTTTCATGGAGTTCTAAGGGTAGAATTGAGTTTTGAATTTTGTTGTCAACTTTCATGTTTTTGACCTGTCTATATATATGACAATCTGTGAGAGTACCTTTTTGTCCTTAGCCCTGGGAACAATGAATATCACATTTTTTTAATGTTGTGCCAATCTAAGGAATATTAAATGTATTCTCATCATTTGTGCACTATGACTTCTCTTATATTGGGCAACCTTTTATATGTTCATTCATCAGTTTATTTGAGGGAGATCAGTATTTGATAAGGATTTTTCCTTTCCATAAGACAATTAAGTTTTACTGTATATCAAACTAGCAGGTTCTTGGAGGTTAGTGATTAAGAAGGATAAATCTCTCCCTTAATGGAATATATAAGCTAGTGAGGTGTGTAAAATCAACATAAAAAATATGAACTGTTTTCAGTTGAGAGTGTGGATGAGATATAAAGGTAGCAACTTGAGGTTGTGTAAGGCTAAAGAATTCTTTAGGTAGAGCCAGATAAGGCAGATAGGGGAGGCTGGTAACAACGGCATGAAGTTGTAAGCACATGGTGCCTTAGAAACTGGAGCTGTTCTGTGGGACATGGGAGGAGCTCCTTAGTGGGGAGGGGAGGAGAGGAGCCTGGAAGGTGGTGAGGATCAGGATTGTCTGTAAGAGGTTCAGGGGATGTCTCCATGACACATCTGGAGACTCACCTAATCCTGTTTCTCTAGAAGTGCTTTTTATTATCTGTTATAAATATGCATCGACTGAACATAAAATTCCCTATCTTCAGTCACTCAGCCTGTTATTTGCTCTTTCATTGTTGTGTCATTTCTTTTGAAGCAGGTCATTTTTTTTTAAAGATTTATTTATTCATACAGAACTGGGGTACAGGCCAGAGGCTGAGGGGTGGTGAGAGGCTTCACCAGAGACAGTGGGGAGCAGAACAGGCAGATCAACGAAGTACACTGCTGAGGGGAGCAGCGGGCGGGTCAGGAGAGGTCTGCTGCACCATGTGGTCACCTCTGGGGCAGGCGGGAATTGAACTCATGCAAAAGTGGCTTTATCTTTCTCAGTGCTGTGCTTTAATCCGCTGCGCCACCAGGGAGGGCCGAAGCAGGTCATTTTAATAGAAGTTTTATTTTAATCTGATGGTTTCTATAATCATGTCATCAAGAGAAGATGTATTGAATTTCAGCCACCTTCCAATTGGGAGTGACTTATTTATTGATGACTTTCTTCTATTCTCATTGTACTGTCCATTTTGCATGGGAACTTTGAGCGGGATGTCCCAGACATAAGCACATGTTTAGGGTAATTGCTGTTGTATTATATATAAAGTGTGTTGCAAAACAGATTTAAGCATTTGTATGGTTTCTCTGAATGTTAACTGCGAAATACTAAGGGTAGGTCTTTTCCAAATGTTCAGATAGGCTTCTGCCAAGAGATCTACAACAGGCTTTTTTCTAATACATGTCAACTTGTTATGTAGAGCTAAGGTCAATTAAGGATGCCAAGAGAAACTGATAAGATTCCCCAGATGGAGGGTCATCACCTGAATTAGTTTTCTTTCAGAGAATCTTATCTTACCCTGGGGCAAATAGCGAGAGTATCTGGTCTACTTACATGAGTCACCTCTTCCCTTCATGCAAGACCCACCTCCTCTTTCTTTGATGTCGGAGGCTGCTATCTAATTCCTCAGTGCAAGAATAAAAACCCTCAATCTCTCCCACTTATTCTGGAATTTACAGCCACGTAAATGCTCCATATCTGTGTAATTGTTCTCCCCCTCCCCCCTTCTCCCCCCAACTAACCTGCTTGATGTTATTTTGTTTGCTTTACCAGCCATAGAAGAACCTGAGGTGGGGGTAGGGGAGTTTCCTTCCTGCATCCCTATAATACTCATCTAAAACTCCATTTTTGGGGACAAATTTACTTAAACCATGCTATAAAATGACTTAATTTATGTAACTAAAGATAATTCCTATTTTTTTTCCCTGATCATGCGCATTTCAACAAGACTCATCTTATTTTCTAGCTATTGATGGTTTTGATAAATATAGTCATGGCACAGCTTTTAACAAATAAGGGACTGAGATACAGACACTGATATATGGCGCTTAGTGTGAAAAGTCTCAGCAAATGGGCTTCTTTTTCTGGTTACTGTCATTATCATTGTTCTATTCCCCCTTTGTTTTGAGTATATATTTTACTTATTTGCATTTCCTCCAATTATTGCTGAAGATTATCTCATTAGGTCTTAAAGCTAAAATCTTTTCAAGCAAAAAACGAGGGAATGCCATTGGTGGAGGACAAAGTGAGTGTTTTTCTGCTGTTATCTATTGAGAAGTGACTTAATAGAAGGTAAAAAGCTGAGCAAACTCATCTGAACCTGAATTAAAAAATGACACTATTTTGTTGCTGTCCATTCTCTAACCCTCCAACATCTATTAGAGATTATTATTGGAACTGAATAAAATGGATCTCTCTTTATTTTATTTTTTTACATCATTCTTAATTTTGTGTATTTTTTCAT
>NW_004567111.1:39246671-39252975 GCF_000260355.1 Condylura cristata
TCAAAATGGATAATATACCTGAATGTAAATCATAAACAATCAATTGCTAGAAGATAGCATAAGAGGGATTCTAGCTAGTGATGGTTCTGACAGTGACCAAAAGCATAACTGATGAAAGAAAATTGACAAGTTCAACTTTGTTAATATTAAAGAAAACCTATGGGCAGTGCTGATATAGCTCACCTGCTAGGACAGACTGGCTGCTTTATTCCTGCTCAGCCTTAAAATTCCAGACCAAAGTTGAAAAATGCCTGACATCACCCCAGTTAATGGAAAATGAAGTGTTCATGGCCTTAGCAGTCTCTACGAGTGTTCTTTTAAAAATGTTTATGAGTCCTACAACTGCATTTGATAGATTGCCAAGAAAGGATTTTGTCAGCCCAGAAGACTTTAGATTTTGGCAAAGGATAAAATGCCAAGATGTACCTTTGGACAGATATGGAATGTGTTTGAAGAGTCATCTTAATAACCTTGAAAATATGCCATTTCATGGTGTTGGCCTTGTGTGTTCCCTGAGCGGTCCAGGTCTCTCTATGGTCATTCTGTACTTCAGACAACTCTTTGTTACTACCCATATCTCAAAAAAAGTTGTTTGACTTTTTTTTGTTGGCTATGGAGTTACTGTTTCAATAGCTTACAGGTTATTGAAGAGTAAATTGTACCTGTAAAGAAAATCATACAACCCATCAAACAACTCTTTACTAAGAATTCTACACTTCCACTTTATAATTAAGTACTGGGGAAAATCCATGTTGGATATTAGCACCATCAACACCTTATTCTTATTTTGTGTTTGCACTGGAAATTTGATATAATTCTTAAATTTTTTGTATCTTATGCTTCAAGTATAAAAAATAATTTAAAAAAAGTAGGAAAGACATTTTTAAGAGAATGAAAAGACAAACACAGACTGAAAATATTTGTGAAACAGACTTGATAAAGGACAGTCTTCAAGATATGCAAAGCACTCTTATTTAACAATAAGAACACAATCTAAATATAAATGGGCAAAAGATATGAGTAGAGACCTTACCAAACATAACAAATAAGCACATGAGATGATCATTTATTATTGGGGAAATGCAAAGTAAAACATCAATGAAACACTTATAAGAATGGTTAAAATTCAAACACTGATTATAGCTAATGCTAGTAAGGTTGGGGAAAAAACTGGAATTCTTATTTATTGTTGGTGGAAATGCAAAATGATACAGCAACTTTGTAGATAGTATATTTTCTCCTCCTCATGAAATATTCTTAACATATGATCCAGCTATAGCACGCCTTGATAATTACTCAAATGAGTTAAGACCTATGCCCATTCCAAACTTATGCACAAATATTTATGGCAGCTTTTTCATAATAATCAAAATCTGGAAACCACTCAGATGCCCTTCAGCAGGTGAATGGATAGATATATTCTGGTATCTCCAAACTATAAAATATTCTGTGAGTTAAAAAGTAATTTATCATGAAAAATTATAGAGGATATAATTTCATTGCATATTGACAATGAAAGACACTTGAAAGGCTGAGAAGGCCGCATACTCTTATTTCAACAACATAACATTCTGGAAAAGCAAAGCTATGAAACAGTAAAAAGATCAGAGGTTGTTAGGAGCTGGGGCAGAGAGGATAGAGAAAACTAAGTGGGATACAGAGGATTTTGGGGCCCTGAAACTACTCTGTGATATTGTAATTGTGGAAACCTGTCGTTATCCATTTGTCAGAATTCAGAGACAGTAAAATAAGAAACTTTTTTGGGTAAACCTTGGGTTCTAGATATGTCTATCATTATTTGTTCATCAGTTTAGCAACTATACCTCATTAATGACCAATATTTGTAATAAGGGAAACTGAGAGAATGGAACCTCTCTATACTTCCACTCATTTTCCTATAAACTTAAAGTTGCTATAAAAGAGACTGGGGACATTTATGAAGCATACATTATTTTCTGATCTCTTCCTCCCACAGAGTTCTGTGCACTTAGTTCCAGTGTTATCATCCTACCACTACGTGGTATTTTTTGTTCTTTTAGTAAATATGAGTTGATATCAGCTGTGTGTTGGGTATGACAGATTCAAAGAAAAGCAATGTCAACTCCTTGTTGAAATCATGTATTATAGGAAAGAGACATATCAAGAAGTGAATTTCCCTTAAAGACTTGTGTTGTTATTTTTAAATATAATAATAGTGCTTTGGATTGACAGAGGAAACATTGCCCCATTTCTGCAGAAGAACAGCCCTATAGACAATAAAAAAAAATACCAATGGAGGTATTTTTGTGTGTGATGAGTTGGCAAGGTGTTTGTTGGACATAATGCTAGCAGTTGTAACAAACTCTAAATAATACTCAGAGACAGACTTATATTTTGTTCACAGAATGGCCCAGTAGTAACTCACCTCCAACAAGGTTGATTCCCTTGGGTCCTTCTAAGGTGATCATGTTGCTCTGTCTCAGGTTGGGGAAGGAGGAGGAGAAGCAGAAGCAGCACGCTAGCTGGACAGCTCAACATTTGTCACTTACTCGCAGGAGTTTGTCACACACCTACTTACGGACAAGTGGAACTGGAAAGTGTCTAGGCAGTTTTGTGTCAACTCCAGGAGGGAAGGAAAGCACAAACCTTTTGATACAGTGAGCGCTCCTTGACGTTCCAGGGGAAGTAGAGAGTGTTGCTCTAAAGAAGACATCAGTCTGTTCATTTTGAGAAGGATTTCTTCAAATATGGTAGTAACAGTTGCCTTCAAGGAGAAACCCCAAGCAGCTGAGTGGTGCGTGCTACAGCCATTTGTGTTTCTTAAATGTTTGCCTTAAAAAAAAAGAGATTTATTTATTTATGCATACAGAACTAGAGTATAGACCAGAGTGCGGGGGTGGTGAGAGGCTTCACCAGAGACAGAGTAGGGAGTAGAACAGGCAGATCAATGAAGTACACTGCTGAGGGGGCGGGTCAGGAGAGGTCTGCCACGCCATGTGGATTGCCTCCCGGGCTGGGATCGAACTTATGCTG
Organism: Condylura cristata; assembly: GCF_000260355.1. NCBI lineage: Eukaryota > Metazoa > Chordata > Mammalia > Eulipotyphla > Talpidae > Condylura > Condylura cristata. Next base: position 39,249,684 of record NW_004567111.1, read on the forward strand.
AAGTGGCTTTAGCTTCTTAGTGCTGTGCTTTAACCCACTGCGCCACCAGGGAGGACCCGAATGTTTGCCTTTTAAGTGTTCTAGTTATTTAGGAGATTAATAAACAGAACAGACCAAATAACATGTATGCAGCTGTGCTCAGGCAGGAAGCTGGTGCTTTTAGGGATGCATGTATTCAAGTTCTTGTGTGAAATAACAAATGAGGTGGGAGAAGTCACTTTACCTTGTATGATTTGCTCAGTCTTGGCTTCCTTTATGGGCTGGGAGGAGTCCAAAATGGTGGGGTGTATTGTCACCAGCCTGGAGCCAAGGGTCAGCTGAGGGTGATGGGGAGGTGGTCCACCAGGAGTCAGCAGGGGCACAATGGTCCACATGTCAAAATGTGACCCCACAGGAGATAATAAAAGATGAAGCTGTTTCAGAGACAGAGTCGGCGATGGTTCTAATGTTAGGATTTGAGAAGCTACATAAATTGCAGATTTAGTGACAAAAGACATTTTCATTTGAGTTTAGAGTTGGCGAAGTTGTGGGACCTCCATGTGGAAATGTTCAGCAAACAATTCTCTATGAGAGAGGTTTGGGAGCAAGACTAGCTTGGGAAAGATTGTCCCAATCTTAGGCGAATGTGCAAGATACAAAAGGAGCTGAAAAGGGTCCTGGGGGAAATCTACACATAAAGGATGGCTAGAGCGGAGCACTCAATGGAAAGGAAAGAAAATAACAACTATGAAGGCAACTGGGCACAGGGATTCCTAGTAGTCTGAGGAGGGATTGTTGGAAGACATGGACGTTGCTTTCTGAGCCCAAATGTGGCAGACAGGTTTTAAGGGAGCAGGCATGAGGATAACTGGATTTGGTAGGTAAAGGGTTACCACTGATATGGGGAAAAGTAAGTTCAGAGGATAGTAGCAGGAGGTAGTGAGTTGAGGAATGAAGTTCACTCAAGATGTTCTGAGAGATAAACAAGGCAGTAGTTTAAGAGAGAGACCTGAGCATGCTTACAGGCCAAAGGAAAGGACTCATTACTATTGTCTTTCTTTGCTTTAGTGACTATTCCTTCCTAAATTGTATTTCACAAAGTAAGCATTCATCATGTATATTTATATAAACACACACACATATAGATGATGTAATGTATATAAAATTTCATATTAGTTATATATATACATATATATGTGTGTGTGTGTGTGTGTGTGTGTGACTATATACAATATGTCCTCTTTTGTAATAAAAGCTTTGAGTGGGCTAGAAAATCTCAAAACTTATTAACTTTAGAATGCTTTCGTTAAGTACCATTGAAGAGCCCCAGTGTTTTAACTTTTACTTTGAAAAGACATTCCATGTACTCAGAATGGAATGGGAATGATATTCTCCATAAGCTCTAGAAAACAGCCTCAGGTTATCTGAGACCTAATTTTAGTACTAGCTTGATTTCTTCTAATTAAGTTATAATCTTGCCTTTTTATGAGGTGAGCTTGTAGCACTTTAAAGTTGAACTCATTTTGAAATATAATCTATGTACCAAAAAGAACATGAATGTTTTTCCTGAACTATAAAACACATATGTTAAACTCACCGTTTAAATTTAAAGTCCAGTGGGCTTTAACATATTAATAAAGTCATTACTACTGTTTAATTCTGGACTTTTTTTTTTTCCTTTGGAATAGTCTAACTTCAATTTGAAGTAGTCCTTCTCTGATGTCAGTGTCACCAGAAATGATGGTATAAGGTGTTGCTTGTTTTCTTTTGGTTTGGACTTTCTGTTCCTTTTAGCTTTATATGCACAGTTAATGGATCTTGTGGGTTTATTGTCCCCACTGAAAACATACAGTTATTTGAGTTATATTGGATTGTGTCTCTGTTCTTCTTTAAGAGGTCTGAGTAAGGAAAGTACTATGTGAACTATTCATTGTTGGAACTATCATTAGCTAGAATCTTACTTATCTTCCCCCTAATTTCACCTTAAATTTTAGGCTCACAGTTTTATGATTTTAGGGTCTATGTGTGTGTGTGTGTGTGTGTGTGTGTGTCTTTGTGCCTTTTCTGACTAAGTATAAAATTTTGGCTATCTTTTTATGAGTTTTTTATGTAGTCATAAAATGTGATCATAATGTGGGAGATTTTCAAATTTAGATACCATAACTAGACTTGGAATATAGGTCTATAACTTTCCTAATAATCAAGAGAAGAATTATTCATTTGGTTAATTTGGAATAATACTTTTGCCATCTTGATATAGCCACTGATAATTGCTTTAACTTTAATAAAAAATTAGGCATTTATGTATCTTCATTCTTTTCTTCCAGGGATATGTTTATGTTCAGAAATGTGATTTTTTTTCCCTAACAGATCAAAGCTATATGAAATCAGTTGTAAAGCTTTTGATATTGTGGTACTTTTAGGAATTAGTGTAAATAAAACCAATATAGCTTTAAAAAATAAAGCTTTTCCAATTACTGTTAGAGATTGCGTTTAGCACTTTTAAAAGATCCTCCTTGATAGAAATCACACCATCAGACAGGATTAGAGAACTGTGTATCTTCTGAAGTAAGTATTACAAATTAACTTTAAATAAAGTACACTCAGGGAAGCTCCTGCTGTATCTGAAGTCCAAAGAACAGACAGGAAGATATTTTGAGGAAAGAGAAGAAAAAAACTGCTTTAGCGAAAAATTGGGACAAATTTTAAGTGGACACTCTTGAATCTTTCTCATTCCAAAAACAGATTCATTGCCAGTGAGTAATCTCTAGTTTAAATAAGGAATACACTAAGTTGATGATAACACAGCCTTCCTTTATAAATTCAATGTTAAGGAAAATTTTTGCTTACCATAACATTTCAGAGAAAGGCAAGCAACCCTTCCTATTTTAATCTTTTACTCATCATAAAATCTTCCTGAAAAGAAAGAGAACAGGAATAAAGGAGAAACTAGTCATCACTATTCCTCAAACCAAAAGTGGATAACCACTGTAAATATTAGGGTGTACATTCTTAGAGAAATCCTATTTCCCCACGCCAGAATCAGGACCCTAGAGACCGCTGTTACCATGGGGTGTGTGTGGGTACACCGGCCAGCGTGTGGGCCGCAGGCCAGCCCCTGGGCCTGGCAGCCAGTCAGGGAAGCCTTGGTCTGGTGAAAGCTCCTTGCGGGGAGCCCCAGCACCACGCTGATGCTGCGAAGCTCGGCACTGGCTCTGAACCCCACTCAGCAGTGGTGGCCGCAACATGAGGCTCCTGATTCAGAATATTTTAATTCTTTGCTTCATTGTTATGCCACATATGTCATTTTTTT
>NW_004567111.1:39253213-39260147 GCF_000260355.1 Condylura cristata
AGGGAGGGCCCAGATTTTAGTCTCACTTATCAATAGGCTGTGGTTTGTCACAAGGAAGCAAGTGAGAAAGTAGGAGGTGTGAAAAAATAGGGCTAAGAAAACAGTAGTAGAAACAAATGAAGACAAAATCAGTGATCGTAGAATATACATTTGATTCAGAGGATGTAAGCAGTCACAGCAAAAAGGGAACATTACTGGGCCCTCCCTGGTGGCAAAACACATTCGGAGAGCCAGTGGCAAGTTTAGTGCAAGTTTGATCCCCAGCCTGGGAGGATCCACATGGCACAGCAGACCTCTCCTGACCTGCCCGCTGCTCCCCTCAGTAGGGTACTTCCTCGATCTACCTGTTCTGCTCCCCACTTTGTCTCTGGTGAATCCTCTCACTGCCCCTGCACCTCTGGCCAGTTCTGTACAAATAAATAAATAAATATTAAAAAAAGAAATCTACTCAAAATTATATGTATGTATGTACACACACACACACATGCACACACACATAGGAACATTACCTATTCGCAAACCAGTGTCCCTCAGAGAAGAAAAATTCTGTTCAGAGAATTCTGCTACTGAATCCAGAATTAAATTTCTCCCTTGGGAGTCAGAAAAGTGCTGTGACAAGAGACAAGCTTTGAATCAGCCTTCCTGAGAAGTATGATGACGTGTTATTCGGGAACCTGCCCTTCGAGCCATAAGCATCCCCAGCACCTACTGTGTGCCTGTTCAGGGTGGGCACTTCCTGGGTATTTGGGCAAAGTCCAGCTCAGGCACTGTGAGGGCCGGTGGTCTGGGTGCCGTGGCAGGGAGTCCAGAGCAGGGAGATGGAAGATGAATCAGGATGGAGAAAGTGGCAAATTGGAACTTTGCTTACACACCTCTGTAAATGTTTTTGTGTTGGGCTGTGAAATCTAGAAGATGGTTTTGTAGACGCAAGGTGTTTTCCTGTTTTGTCATCACACGCCAGGTTAATGTCTGCCACTGCCTCTGTATGTCTCTTGCTACACAGCAGGCTTTCAACACGGTTCTAACATTTCCCCCACTTGTCTTTGGGTTCTCAGTAGAGATGTACACACATGTAGGTGTGTATTGAGTTTTAGGACTTACATACTCCTACATAATCTTCAACTTAAGGCCATCATGTTGAGAGATCTTTGTGGCCTAGGGAGACTGAAAATTAAGATCCAGGAACCATTTTATGAGAGGAGGTAAACCAGGGAGTTCTGTGAGGATACATGTGTTGCCCATTTTCCCCCCTTAATTTTTTTTAATTGAAGTTATATAGGCTTTAGTTGCACATCATTATAAATCAAGCTCTGTAGATCCTACATGATATTCACACTAAAAGTCCAGCTCCATCCTTTACTATATGGTTAATCCTTCTTACTAGATTTACCCGTTCAGTTACCCCTTTTACTCTGGTGATCTCTGATGTGGTATCATAGTCTGAAAGTTTTTGTTTTATTTGATTCAGTTGCTTGTTTTGTTTCTTAATGCGCCATGTATGGATAAAGTCAAATGGAATTTATCTTTCTCTGACTTATTTTCTCTAAGTCCATCCTTGTTTTTGTGAAAAGCAGAGCTGCAAGTTTTTTCTTTTATAGCTAAGTACTTTTCCCTTGGGTATATTTATGCCATATCTTCCTTTCCCAGTCATCTGTCAATGTGTGTGCCCCTTCTTAATGATGTGCTGATGGTACCTTTCCTGTAACTGAATTCTCATGGAAGTGAGTTAACGGCATGCAGTCTTAGCCTGACGATGGGCTGCCTGGGTCTTGGTTGGAGTTCTACCCCAAACTTGCTCACTTACAAAACCACCCTATAGGTTCTGTAGCCCAACACAAAAACATTTACAAAAGTGTGTAGGCAAAGTTCCAGTTTGCCACTTTCTCCATCCTGGTTCATCTTCCAGAAATGGAATCCTTTGATGCGACTGGGGAATAAATTAAGTAAAGAAGGCTTCCTATTTACTTAGCAAGTTTATTGTAACATACCAGGAGATATAACTGAATGTTATTTTGCCTTCATTTTATTTTCCTTTGCTAGTTTGGTAGCTGGAAGTCGTTTTGTTGTTGTTTTCAATAAAATTTGTTTCCCCTCCTCCTAAATAGTGCTCCATTAACCACCGTACATTACTTATATCCCTGAGCTATGTTTTATGTCATGTGCATTAGAACAGTACAGTCTAAGGGTAAAATATAATGCTCCCAGATTACCATGGGATCAGCCTTGAGCTGTCTTAATACAGTGAACAGTTCCTGCTGCTTTTGTCTTTACTCACTATTTAAGGGACTGTACACCATGCCTTTGCCCCGGGGCTGGAGAAGATGCTGCTATAGATGAAAGACACCATCTACAAACTGTTTTAATATAGATGTAGCCAGCACAGGCATGGGTGAAGGAGCACCATTAGAGAAGCAGCAGTTTTCTGAGCAGATGGTTGGCCTGTATCTAACAATTCTTCAGACCCATACTTTCCTGGATATGGATTATAGGTTTTGTAGCTTAAAATGAAGCAAAGACAGCCTGAGTGATTATTTAGAGAATTCTTTTTCTTTGGTAAATGTTAGCCAGATATATTTTAAGGTTGAGATATATTTTAAGTTTGACAGCCTTGAAATAGAATTTTGCAATAAAAATACTTAGATGAAGCCTTAAGATAAATTAAATGATATAGAAACAGCAAGAAGTCCACAAATTATGTGGAAATGGCCTTGTAATATTCATGGTTTTGGCACAAATTGTTGACTCAGAGGGCCCAGAAGGGAAAGTTTATAAGCACCAATGATGAGTTCCTGATTAGAGATCTTGATACTTATCCTTATTTTAAAATTACTTCTCTCCCCCAAGTTTGTTTTCAGACTATTTCTTCTTTACTTATCAAACTGAAATATTAGGTATTAAATTTTCTTTTGAAACTTAGGAAAGTCACATAATGGCTGCTAAAGAGTATAAGCCCAAAGGATATGAACTGAAACTTCACTTTCAGGCGACTTTCTTTAAATGGTAAAAGTTACAACTACTGAAAATTGTAGTTGGGAAAAAAATCTAACATAGTATTTGTCATGACATACTGCCTTTGACAATTTAATTTTTTGACCTTATATTACAACTGAAACAATAGTGTCAGGGTACTTAGCACAGAATTGACAGCCACTGATGCCAAATTCATGTGTAGAGCCAAATTCATGTGTAGAGCGTATCAGTGAACCAAGCCCTGCCTGCAGAGGATTCTGGGAGGTCTCCTTGATAATCTGTGTGGTGTTTTAGTGGCATAAATAATTTTTTCAACCTAGTTACAACTTGGGACTTGAGTTTTTAAAGCCTAGATAGAAATGATGATTTCTTCAGTCATACTTTAATTAACTATTATTATTGGATAATTAAGAAAATTGCCATAGTGAACAAATAACCTACACTAAAATGTCATGCTTTGTGTATGTGTATCTTTTCAACAATTAGATTCGGGCTTTATTTTTTAACAGTTTAATTTCATCCTTATTACTGTGAGATAAATTGGTATCTTTCTTGTGCTAATAAGTAGAGAAAATAAAACACACTGAAAAAAATTAGTTTCAGGCTATGAAAACCATCATTCACCTTAACTTATGATGGAATTTCATGTCAACATTAATTTGAATGTCTCTTAAGTAGGAATGCCATTTTTCCTTGAGTTAGTCTTCATACTGAAGGACAAATGTGATTTTTTTTTCTTCAAATGTAAACTTAATTGGATTTTTTTCCCCTCCAGGGACTTTGCAAACAATCGAAACTTTTCTTATAAAAAGAAAAATTGTATAGTAAATTAATTTCAGGGAAAGGTCATTGGGGAAGACAGACAACTGTAAATTATATGGAAATGTAATTATAAAAATGGAACTAGGATGGCTAGTCATATCCACTAGGATGGCTACTGTAAAATAAGAAAAACAGCAGATACTAACATGTAGATGAGGTAGAGAAATTTGAAGCCTGTTCCTTCTTGGTGCAAATGTCAAATGCTGCTGGTGTGGAATACAGCATGATGTTTTCTCAGAGTGTTACATGTCAAATTGTATAAGCCAGCACTTCCATCTGTGGGTATACAAACACCTAGAGGAACTGAAAACAAGTTTTTGAAGAAACATATTTACCCCACTTATGATGCACAAAAGGTGAAATTAAACTAGTATGCATTGAAGGGTAAATGGATAAACAAAATGTGATTTAAGCATCAGTGAAGTATTATTCAGCTTTGTAAAGGAAGGAGGTTCCACTACTATGACAGGATGAGCCCACGGACACTCTAATGAGTGAAATGAGTCAGTGACAAAGGACAGATGCTATCTGATTCCATTTTTATGAGATACCTAGTCATCAGATTCACAGTCACAAAGTAGAATGGTAGTTTCCAGAGGCTGGGGATAACAGAGGAGAGGAGAATTAGGATTTATTTAATGGATAAGGTTTAGTTTTGCAAGATGAAAAATGTTCTGGATATTGGTTGTACAGCAACCAAGGAATGAACTTAAATGCTATTGATGTTATTTTTTACCACCGTGGGGTGGGGGGGGAAAGGTCGTGCTTGTTAAGTTTCAGTTTAACCAGTAGTATGGGTTCAATGCAGAGATTATAATATAGTTATCTCCAGCCCCTGCCCATTCTCTACCCTCATTCCTTTATACAAATTTTAGCTATTTTACCTTTCTTCTTATAAAATACTATGTAACGTCTTGATTTTACTATCTCTCTCTTCCCTAGAAAGCCTCTTGAAGGCAGCCACTTTTCTCTTTTCTTGTTTTTAGCTGTAGTGCTGAGGAGGTTGTCTGGCATAATGATCAGCAAGTATCTGTTGAGTGATGGAATAAAGCCAGTAGAATACAGTCATTTGTCACAAAAATATATGGAGGACTGATCACAAGAATACTGTCACTTGAGTGACAAATCCATTTGAGCTGTTTTATTTTTTAAAGAGCTTTTTTGAGATCTAATATAAAATGAAGCATACAAATTTGGAGTATATAGCTCAACACATTTTTAAATATCATTATGCCTGTGAATAACATTTAAATACAAAAAACTATTTCCATTACCCAGAAGATCCCTTGTGTCTCTTGTCAGATATAATCATTGTTCTGATTTCCATCACCCATAGATTTATTTGCCTTTAAACATCATATAAGTAGAATTTTATGAGATGTCCTTTTTTGTCTGACTTCTTCCAGTCAGTGAAATGTTTGTGGAACACCATGTGAGTGTTCCACTGTGTAACAGGGCACTGTTTGCTTATGGAATTCCTTACGATGGACATCAGGGGGTTTCCTTTTGCTATTAGGAATAAAATTGTTATGTACTTTGTAGTTATTAAACATCTTGGATAAAATGTGTAGGAATAGAATGAACTTGATCATAGAAGATAGATCTATACATACATTTTTAGACACTGTCAGGTGGTTTTTGAGGATGGTGGAAGTATCTTATTTTCTCCCTGGCAGTTGTCCTGCATTCTGGTAAATGTGAGGAGTGCTTGTCTCTGTTTTTAAGTCATACTTGTGAGTGTGTAGTGGCATCTCTGGTGGCTTTAATTTGCATTCCTCTAATGAGTGATGCTGTTAAACTTTTTCTCATTTGGGTATTCTCTTGTGAAATAGCTGTTCCAGTCTCTTGCTCATTTTGTTTTTACATTTTACTATTGTTTTATATGCATTATTTTGGTGCAAGTCTTGCCAGATACAGACACTGCAAATATCTTTGTCTAATTTGTGACTTGCTTTTTCCTTTTCCTGATATCTATGATGATGTTCTTAACTTAATGATGTCATGTTTTTTAAGTTTAAAGGCTCAGGGTTTTGTTTTTATTTAAGAAAAAATGATTATCTTGCAGTGGATCTTAAAGCCAGTAATGCAGTTATCATAAATAAACTCAAATTATGCTTTCATTTAAAAGGTAATTGAGTTTAAGCAAGTCTGGAATCAAAACACCTTTCCTCTACTAAGGGTAAAACTTATTTTTCTATGGTCTTTCATGTACACAGTCAAAAATATTAAACCTATTTTGCTTAATGTTAGCATTAAGAGAGAATATGGTCTGTTGGTCACACCTAGGGGATAATGGCTTGAGAGCAAGTTGATTCACTTGCGTTTGGAATCTTTGTTCTATTTGCAAATTGCTAAGGTGAATTCTCCCTATTTGCTCTCACTTTTCCCTTGTGAACATTTTGTTTTATGATATCACTTTTCAAATGTGATAATCCAATAGCTAAAGGAAATTGCAGCTGAGACCTTAGATGTTATTGAGCAATTTTATTGGTTAGTAAAATCTCAGGTAACTGTCCATGGAGTTAAGTTATATTAAACTTGTTTCCAAACTTTCTGTAGTGTTGAAGTTCTGTCTTAATATGGGGTCTCGCCGGGAAGCCACCTGTAGTTGGGCCAATGACCTGTCTGGAATCCACATTTCTCCTTTCAGTGTACTGTCAATTCAGCTACCTGGTAGAATGATATTTTGAAGGGAGAATTTTCTATTTTCCCAGGCCATATTTATTTGTCTCTATTTTCATTTGTTATGCTCAAGTATATAAAAAGACTATGTTCTTAAAAACAAATGTCCATTTAAAAATATTTTTGTTATTTGTAAGCATGCACCCCTCCTCCACCCCCCCCCCATATTCTAGGGGACAGATATAGATATTGCCCCCATATTCTAGGGGACAGATATAGGTATTGCCAATCAGTTTCTCATTATTCTTGTTATAGTTTTCTATTTTCATTGGTCCCTTTGTCACCCTCCCTCACTTCTTTCCTTATTATATTTAATTTGCTCTTCTCTTTCTAGTTTCTTAAGATTAAAAAACAGTGCTTTTATTTTAGGCTTGTTCTCTTTTAATTTAAGCATTTAAAGCTATCAATCTCATTCTAAGCTACACCACACTTCATATCCAACACTGGTCTTCTTTATCCC
>NW_004567111.1:39260387-39265996 GCF_000260355.1 Condylura cristata
TCAGTTGGTACTCTCCTGCACTGCTATTTTTTGATAATCTGAAAATAGTTTATGCAGTTTATTTTTTAATCATTATAGTGAAGATGCTAGTCAGTCTAGATCTCTTTATACCCCTCATGGTCAGAAACAGAAAGAAAGCACATTTGTAATTTAAACTGTCAATTTGTGAGTTAAAATGATCTTGTTTTAATTCATATCACCTTGATTATTCACACATGCTTTATTGATCTTCTAATTTAGCTTAGACACTCTAGGTTTACTTTGGTGTAGTGTGAAGGAGCACTTGTTTGAGTATCATCTGACTTGGGTGTTATAAAAGTAATGGAAAGTCATCCCATGCTAAAAACGTGTCATATTACATTTGGTTTTCAAAACCTCAATGTGGCGTTTAAAGAGGAAGAGAAATCCCTCCGCATGAGTTGGAGGCAATCTGTGAGTTTTAGTTGGAGAACTTAGAGAGTGAGGTTTACAGCCTCACTGATATGTCCATAACGCCAGCGACCCCTGTGTGCAATGGCAAATGTAGGTGACAGCTACACATTTACATCTGACATGTTCTCTGCCACCAAGGACTAAAAATACATAAGAAGATATTCTGTGTAGTCTTAGGAGCCAATGAGTATCAAAGTATCATTTTGGATTTTTATTCACTAAAATAATTAAATTCTATTTAGGTAGTTTTCTCTCCTTACAAACGTATAATTGGGGCCCTCCCTGGTGGCGCAGTGGGTTAAAGCACAGCACTGCAAACAAGCCGCAGCTGCCTCAGTGTGAGTTTGATCCCCACCCTTCAGGTGACCCACAGGGCACAGCAGACCTCTCTTGACCCTCCCACTGCTTCAGCAATATACCTTGCCAGTCTGCCTGTTTTGCTCCCCATTCTGAGGATTCCCCATTCTGTTGAATCCTCTCACCACCCCTGTGCCTTTGGGCCTGTACCCCAGTTCTGAATGAATACATAAATCTTAAAAAGAAAAAAAAAAGAAATTGCTATCTTAAAAAAAAAAAAACGTCTAACAGGTTTTAATGTCTATTCCTCTCTGATATTTTTCTATAAATCAAATATCAATATTGTATGCTTGAAAAGGAAACTATTAAAGATTTATAGCCTATTTAAATTTGCAATAAGTATGTAATAGTAATCCAACTGGCTATAAGAGCATGCATAGATGTCTGTAAAATAAACAGCTGTATTTGTTTTAGACATATTTCCAGGAAGATCTCAAACATTTGAAACATTAAATATCTTCTTTAACTTGGTCAATAGATATTAAATTAAGTATTTATGGCTAATGCTTAAAATGCTGTTTTGATAAGTGAAATGTTAATTAACCCAAACTTAACAGGAAACTTTGGAATTATAAATAACTTTGGGCAAAGCCTCGCTGCCCTTAGGAAACTGTTACACAAATTGAATGACTCAAAATGTTCTTACTGAACAAAAGCGACTTTTTGGTGCTCACTTAGTCTTTATGGCTGGGACTTCCGTGTCACCTCTCCCCAACTTATGGTCTCAAGGGTGGGTGTGGGTGGCTGTGTGTGTGTGCTTTTACAGTCCTGTAGCTGTCTTGCTGTGTGCTGTTGCTTCCGATTGTGCTAGTCTGCCTGACTATAGGAATCTTTCCCCCTTATTTGTCTCAGGTTGGAAGAAGGGATGTATGTAGTTTGTTACTACTATTAGAAACAAACTTATTAGATAATCGAAGTTCATGTTAACCTTAAGATAGGATTAAAGTCCTTTTACAACAACAGTATTTGATTTAGTGAAAAAGTTTCTATGTCAACTTGAATTTCTCTATTGGCATCTTGATCCCCAAATAACAGCTGTATGTTGTGCTTGCCAGAGGACTAAGTTATCGTTCAGGTGAAGTGTTACTACTTACTTTAGGATGCAGTGACATTTGGGTAGGGGGTCTGACTTCCCTGTTACATTTTCCTTAAGCTGGTATTGAAATTACTTTCCCTCCTTTAGACACAAGCTATAGATTTAACTGAAGAATGGGAGATTGACAATGAGGAAGCAGATGAAGGGTAACATAATTATTAGTAATGAAGTAGTATCTAATAAACTTGCTCTATCAACTAAAATATAATGTAAGTGTATTTATAGTCAACAGTCTTTCATTTAACTCAGTTCACTGGGCTAATTATTGCAATGTGCAATGCAAGTATTTCTCTTTGTCAAGGAAAATGTCAAATTTAATTTTGATATCTCAGGTGTAGAAGAAATAAGGGTAGAAGGCAATTATGGACATGGAGAAGGCCCTGGTCATACTGCTATTTCAGTGTGTAAACAGTCTAAAATATGGAGATTTTTTTTTTATCAGTTCACGCATTTATAACTCTCAGTGTCCAGCACGTAGTAAGTACACACTCAATTACAGCTATGATCGGAGCTATTTTTTTTTATTAAAAAGTTTATTTTTACATCATTTTGCAATATGGAGATTTTTTTTTACATTATTTTATAGCAAGTATTCAAAATCTGGTGTCTATTTCCCAGGTACAAAGCATCTCACTTCTTACCAGTCACATTGCAAGCTGGTAGCTACAAGTGCACAGCACAGTACTAGTCTCTGCTTGTTCTCTAATCAACACTGTTCTTCCTATCAAACATTCATATCTGCACATAGGAATTCCAGGATCAGTACTGCTGCTTCATAAATACACATATTAACACACTTTGGGTAGCTATCATGACATAATCTTTTGTCTTTGATTATTCATTGCTGCATTTACTGGTCCTCTAGTTTCGATGCCTATACCTGTTTGGGTAATTGACAAACTAGCTTTGTGACACAATGTATCTCATTGAGAAGAATTTGAAGGCCACCTGAAAATTAGTAAATATTTATCAATGTGAACAGTAGGATGGGAGAGAAGGAAAATATGAAATTTAATTTAGACATTTCAGGACTAGAAGTAACATGGTTAGAAGACAATCATGGATGTGGAGAATACCCTTGCCATCTGAAATAAAAAATTGAAGCTTGTAGTACATGGATCAGGTAAAAGAATTCCTGGTTGGAATATAAGTAAGTGAATACAGAGAAATTCTGGGGAAAAATGACTGGACAAAAGGAGGGATATGTAAGCGTTAAGTCAATTTAGTAGCTGATGTTTAAATATTTAAGAAATGCACTTATGATTTTGTAAATTTTTTATTTGACAATGCACCCATGTTAGCAAGTAAAATCTTTTATTAGTATTATGGAGGTAAACTATGATATCCTTTTAACATCTTTGCTATCTAGGCCTAATACTTCACAGGCCAGCATTTGAGTGTTTGGGGTCAGGAAGAGTAAGATTTTCTTCTTAGGTTTCATTAATTTGGAGGTAGGATTAGGATTTTGAATTAGATGTGAGTTGTATATTCCATGTAGTTACATCTTATATTCCCCTCAAGGAACTAATTTTTGGGGAACTGGCAATAGTAATTTTTAAAATTTTTCTATAAAACAGTTTTTAAATAATCTTTTAAAGCAGAATTAAAAGTTTTTATTTATCTCCTTATGTGTGAAGGGTAGTAGAGCACAGTTCTAAACAAGAAGGCATCGACAACTTCAAAGAAAAATCTATCTTTCCTAAGGATTAAATTCAAAGACTGCATCCATGCATATTGAATCAGCAATGGGGTTTTAAAGTTGGTGTTCATAATATGTGTCCAGTTTTGAGGTCCCAGGAGAATGAAGACTATCTGAGCAACAGAGGGAGTTGCTATGGAGAAGTCACTGGACTTAACATTTAAACCTCATTCAATCCAGCCCACATGGCAAAATCCTCTGAAATAAGCTTTGAAGCATGGCCTTGATTTTAGGTTGTTTTGGTTTTATATATTACCTATATTTCCTTAGAAGCACATTTGTGTTCACTTAGTTTACATGATGAAAAAAGCAAAAAAGTGTAAAATGGATTTCAAGGAATAAAAAAACAATTTGTATTGCTCTACTTATGGGAAACAGGGCTTCAAATTACTAGGGCTCAACTATTGCCCACCTGCCAGAGCCAGTTAGGTTGTAAATAAGGTATTGCTAACATCAGCATGTCTCCTCACATGCTGTTACTCCCGGACAGCCTATTCTTGCTCTGCACACCAATTCATACCCATTCTCGTAAGTCTAGTACAAAGATGTCCTTAATGAAATATTGCCTTTTTCTTTTTTTTTTTTTTGCCATGTCTGAGATTGGCAGTTAGTTACTCTTCTTAGTAACCTTATATTTTGGGCTCTCATGTTTCTGTCACCTCTACTAACATGTAAGCATATACCTTAAACTGTGTACTTTTCCTTTTCTACAAAGAAAACATCGCTACTCAGGAGGTGATTAAGAACTGTTTGAAAGAATTCAACTCTCAATGGTATTTTAAATCATACATGGGTGTGGCTTGTTACCTCCCTTGCAGTTTTCTCCATCCATGCAAATAGAGCAACCAGTAAATGTTTACAGTGGTGGAAAATCCTGAGCCATCAGTGTCACTTCCCTTTGTGTTTCTTTTTGAGTAGAAATGAATCACTGCTGCTCTATTTGGAGAAATATGGCTTCTGCAGACTGGGGTCTGGAGAAGCCCTCCAAATCGTGTCTGCCACAGCTAGAATAATCATTTTTTTTTCCCATTAGCACTACATTTTCACTGTGTTTATTTGATTAGGAGAAATCATCAGCACAAGTGCTTCCCATGACACTGGTTGTCTTGTGTCTGTGTGATGAGGATTTGAGATGTTTTTGTAAATCTGGGGCAGAAGCCAGAGTTACACTTGAAGCGCACTTGTTGTGTGTGTGTATGTGTGTGTGTGTACAAGCCTCTTGTCAACAAGCTCTGTGATGACTACACTCTTCCTGGAGATTTCTGGAGGCAAAGAGAGAACTAACTTTACATACTTTACATATAACAAATTAGGAAACATAACTAACTTCTTAACTCAGGTAACAAAATGTGAGCACTTACCTTTGCTAGGAATTTTTATGTTATGTCTTACTGATAGAAGAAATGTAATCTGATATTTCCTGGAGGTGGAATTTGGGATATAACCAGGTTGGTAACCAGGAAAGAACTTAGTTTACATAAGGATTCAGCAAAAGATGGCCTGTGGGCCAGATCAGGTCTATGAATAGAGAATGATTTTTTTTATTTTTAGAGACTTTAGAATTAAGAAAAAAAAATTGGGACAGAGGCCATAGTGGCCCATAAGCCTAAAATATACCTGACTCTTGACAAAAAGTTTGCCACCCCTTGATTTATATAATTATTTACTGTTTTGCAGATAAAGAACCAAGGTGTGAATAGCCTGACACACCTGCCTTCATAGAGGCAGCCTGTTGTAGTGAAGGAGAATTGCGGTCATATTTCTGCTGATCTGGCTTCTCCTGCTGTGTGTTTTGCTTGACCCAGTATAATTTTGTGATTAGTGATAATATTTCCCTTTAACTTGTATTCTAAATTTCATAGTTATGGCCAAACTGCAATTTTAGGACAGATATCTCTCACTTTTCAAGCATTCACATATGCCACTTCACTTTTATGAAAGACTTAACATTAGTGCTTGTTTTGCTAATCAAAAGACATCTAAAGAGGATTTTCATTTTTACATTAAAAGGTGAAAAGCAAAAGT
>NW_004567111.1:39266841-39296570 GCF_000260355.1 Condylura cristata
AAAAAAAATTTATCTAACATTAGCTAATTCACCTTGTGTGTTTATTCTCTCTAGTTCTTAGCATCCTGGACCTAGTAAATTTATGCTAATATTTATTTATGTACGTATTTAAATAATATATTTATCAATTACTTTTAATATTAATTATACTACTATTTATTAAATAGGAACTGATTTCATAATCCTGTTGGGGTATTTCATTTTCTTTCCATGGAATTAGTTTATGTAGTGAATTGGAAGGTGGTGGTGTCTTCAATTCTATCTGCTTATCTGTTAAGTGGAGGGTTGGCATTGTCCCTGCTTCCTAGCCAGTGACTTCCACCTCCTTATCACCACAGACACATTGAGTGTGAGTGAAATGATGATGAATTTGGGTCATTCATTAAAATGCAGCTTTTACTCCTGTGATTTGAGCAAAGTGAATGGAGAAGAGATTCAGGTGGACTAGAGTCCCAGAGTAGCTGAGATTCATGGTGGAGTTACTATGAGAGGTGGGGGTTGTGTGTCCCCTACAGTCCCCTCACTCCTTCTGTCGGTCATTGGCACACATGCTATAACTAGTCTGCTCTCCTCTGTAACCTCACTATTCTTCACCTGACAGGGGGAGTTGTTTACTTATTTAGTCACTTTCCAGCTACTTCTAGGCTTTATCCAAGCCAGCTGTCACAATACTGCCATAAAGACTTTACTCTGTTAGATCTGGCTTATGTGGGTCTGGATGTGGCATCTGATGGCACTTGTGTCAGAGGCCAGTAACATCTTGGGCACTTGCAAGGATCTATATGTTAATAGGTATTTGTCCTTCTTTAACCTTATTTATTCATCTGTCTTATGGGGGAAAATATGTTCTCTTATAGTTTTGGTTGGGTGTTTTGGTTGTGACTAGTTTACTGAATGTTTGAGCGTGGCTTGTGGAACCCAAAAATCCCAATAAAGCTGTAGTATTGAAAGGGGACTGTACCTAGAATCCAGAAAGCTGTTGGGACAATTTCTGTTGGTTTCTATATAGCTGCTTTATCAGTGTCTCAAAAGAAAGCTGTTTCCTTTCCCATTCAGTGATTGGGAAATGATTTTCTAGCTACTTAGAGTGTGTATTTTAACAGGAAAGAGATGATTTTGCCTAGGTTTCATGCCAAAATTCCCAGTAAAGACTCTTAGTGACCCATCTTGGACCACGGAGCACAGAGCTGTGGTGGATGAAGAGGAATATATAAAATGCACATCTGGCTCCCTGGAGCGGAAGGCTTCAGTAACCAGACAAGGGAGAAGTCTTCCGTTCCATGGCTGTTTCATGAAGCACCCAATTTTTAGCCTTTAACTATTCATTTGACATATATTACATATATTAAAGACTGTCTACTGAACATGACACATTAGTCAGGGTTATGGTGGTAGAGACATGAACAAGAAAATAAATCCCTACTTCCAAGGCCTTGACCATGTTCCTGTCTTGATGCATTTCTAATCTGCAGTAGACAAACTTAGTGCTTGTCCATATATCTATTCTTATTTCTCTTTCTTTCCTTCACTTCGGTTTCTTTTGCAATAGATATTTATTGAACTCTCACTATCAGATGATACAGACTGTGCTGATTTTTAGGGGGGAGTTGTAAGCATACACTATGATGCTGTATGGGGTATTTTCAAAATGCATTAACTCAGGGTTCATCTAATGAGCCTGAATCTGAAACCTTCATCATAATGTGCTTTGCCAAATATGGTATAGTTTTTCCATTAGGCAAACCGTTTCCAACAAATTTGCATTATTTTGAAAATAATAAGTTTGTCTCTAACCCAGGGTTGGGTCAAAATCAGGTCATCAATGTAAAAGAGAGTTAACTAAGTTTTGGGGCAGAGAGGCTATAGCTACTGCTATCTGGACTAGAGGTCCAGGACTGATCTTACTGTAGTTTGGGAAGGTGAGCTGGCCTGAGGCATGATAGCTACCTGGGAGACACTTTAATTTAGTTATATCATCATTAATTGTTTGTGTCAATATACCACCCACCGCCCAAAAAATGTATTATCCAGCATTTAAATTTGTATTTGGAAAAACTGTATTTTCAATTATTTGTTTATAAGGGCTGTTTTTGTTGTTCCATAATTTTCTCCTCTTCAAATACAATTATGTTTTTGTTTTTTTCTAATCCACACATTCAATCCAAAAGCAGTTTTTCAGAGTTTTCTTTGGAGATGTTTCTTATGTCCATGTTCCCCCCCTTCTCCATTTAATACTTGCTTTTATCATCTTGTTTCGAGATAACAGTATTAATTTCCTGATTTCCTTATCTATAAATTCTTTTCTCTTTGTTCTTTCTGTACTTCACATCCAGGTACATTTCTTATCTCTTAGAAAACTGTAACTTCATATGACCTTCAGGATGAAGCTCAAGCCCTTTGCCTTACATGTAAATCACCCAAAGTTTGGCCAGTCACACTCTCTCTCTTTCTCTCTCTCTCCTTCTATTTTTGCTCTTTTCTACTCTTCCCAATCTGGACCTTCAGTGATGGTTTGTTTTCAATTATCTACATGTGCCTTTGCTTAAACTCCTTTCGCCATTACTCAGGATGTCTCCTCTTACCTAGTACCTAACACTAACCTTATCCATACTTTAAAGATCTTGTTTCAATTCTCAAACTCTTTTCTCATCAGTTCCCCATCCAAGCATCAAGAGGCTGCTGACCTCTGACCAAGCCTACTCTTAGTTACTTGGTCATAAACTATGGTGCACTGGTAACCATAGTTACACTGGTTAACATTTTTGACAAAAGGAGCCAGATCTTTTGTTTTTGTGTTCTCAGAATTATGAAACAAGTGATTTCAACTGTGTTTGCCCATTAGTTTCATTTAAGGACCTTTACAAGATAAAACAAGTTGGCATCTGAGGGGCTTGGACCAGGAACTAGTTAATTGTGAGCGTGCCCTTGGTGCTGATGAGGTGCAGTTGGGGTAGCGAGCCACCAAATGAACATAATCCTGCAAGGAATTACTTTGACCTACACATGAGTATGGGTTTCAGTTCTCTGTGCTTATTACTGCATCTCTGCCTGGAGAATTCAAAGCCATCCTTTATAAGAGTTGAGTAAAAATGACATATTCAACCAGCAAATATGAGTGCCCATTATGTGCCAGGCACTGTTCTGGGTGCTGAGGTCACCACAGTGAACAAAACATGCCCTACTCCCTGGAGCTTCAGCTCTTGGCTATGGAAGACAGACCATAAATAAATAACACCAGGTAATGATGATAAATGTTGTGGAGAAAAACAAAGTGGGTTAAGTGCGCAGAGAAAAAAGCAGTCCTTTTATACAGGCTGGTTTCAAAAATATTCCCTATCTGCCTAAATAGCAAAGCTCTTTTTCTCAGAGCCACAGTGCAGTGGGAGCCAGCCAGAGTTGAAATGAGGCCCCCTTTCTCTGCCACCACTTTTCATTAAGCGGAGAGCAGAGTCCTGTGCTGTGTTATAGGAGGAACCCCTGAGAAGGTAGCTGTAGGGGAGTAGGTGAGAATCTGAGACTGGGATCCAGTAAATGGGGAGCCCCCAGTAATGGTGGGGAGCCACCAGGGCACTGTGGATGGTCCCTGGTCCTGTGACCAGGTGAGCAGTATTCAGAACAGTGTGTCAGTTCCTATAGCAAGTCCTACATTGAAGTTGTTACCCCTCCTAAGATAAGGCTGACAGTAAGCTTGTTACCAATTTTCAAAGATGCCAAATAGCCAAAATTTTCTCTTTCCAAGTGTTGCTTTATGGGGATGAGTACTTTTCATAGTTGTGAAGTAGAGGTTTACTGAAATGACATGCCGGCTTATTAAGTAGTACCAACATCTATTTCTTGGAGAGGTGGAAGACATGACAAATATTAGAGCCACTGAGTATTTAAGGAAACTTCATATGTAGGGCACTTATTTTCTTGTGATACTTAACTTCACACGCTCCTCCCTGAAAATCTGTAAAGACGGGAGTTGTAGTTGGAAATGTAGTTAAATTTTTTTGTGTGTGTATGTACCTGTACATACATACATAGCTTTCATAACAGCTATATCATTATTCTATATGCTGACACCTGCTTAAGTGAAGGTTCTCACGGAGGTTTAGCTCAGCAAGAGAAGCTTGACTATAGGAATAAAATTTAAATATTTTATTTAAATAAACTAAATAAAAATTTAAAGGAGATGAACCTGCATGTATGTCCTAACAACACATAAATAACTCCAGCACTAGAAAAGACTGGATGTTAAAGTTCTTGCACCCAGGTTTCCAGGCACAGCTGGGGAGAAAAGCAGCTGGTTCTTTACACGGAGGCTTGTGGATTTCATTTTTAGAGCAATGAGATGTTTTCCCCATCCCTTTCGGCGGTGACCGAATGCAAGGCACACCCCTTTTGCTGTCATCTCTTGGCTCCCAAACACAATCAAAGCGGAGAAAACCTAATCCCAGAGCACAATCCCCGGGCCTGGAGGGGGCGCGCCACCTGGGAGAAGGAGCTGAGGACCTGTCCTCTGCGCCTCCACTCGCACTCCCGGCGCCCCGCCCTCGCCGCCCCTGCAGGTGGCAGCACTGTCCCTCTCTGTCCCTGCCTGCCCTCCAGCCAGCACGCCGCGGCGGCGGGGAGCGAGAGGCAGCGCGAGCGGAGCGTGTGCGGCAGAGGGGCCGGGGCGGAGGCAGGCGGCGGGGCTCTTGCTGGCAAGGCTCCCTCCACCCGCACCAGGGACCTGCGGGGCAGGGGGCGGAGCGCAGGAGGGGGCGGGGAGGAGCTGGAGCAGCTGCGGTGGCGGGTCTCCAGGGGGAGCCAAGGTACATAGGCGGGCCCAGCAGCGCCCAGAGCATCCTTCCAGGCTGGTCCCCGCCCGCCCTCCTGCAGTCCGTGCTTGCTGCCTCTTTCCAGGCGTGACTTCTTTGTGTTTTGTTTTCTGTCTGTGCCTCTTCTCCTCAGGACCTGTTCGTTCTTCTTCAGGCTACAAGAAGGCAGATGATGAGATGTCCCGGGCCACGTCTGTTGGAGACCAGCTGGAGGCACCAGCCCGCACCATTTACCTCAACCAAACGCATCTCAACAAATTCCGTGACAACCATATCAGGTAGGAGATGGCAACTGAAAGATGCCAGACTCAGTTGAGTCACCGCTGGGATGGGGCTTCTGGTAGCATTTCCACGCACCCAGCCAGCTGCCCCTTTCCCCGCCCCCGGCCTATCTGCTTTCTCCAGCCCCTTCTAATTTCCTCTCCCCTCCCCCTCCTCCTCCCCTAAGATCCTTAGAGTTTATACCAGCGCTTCCAATTGGTTTATGTGAACAGAGCACTTACCTTTCTCTCCTTAGTATCAATTCTGTGTCTAGGCTGTGAGCTCCGAGGAAGTTTGTATTCTTAATGTCCCTGACAAAAATGAGATCTTTTACCTTTTCATCCCTGGACTCCTCTCAGGAGTCCCCCAGTCCTATTCTAAGCCAATTGATAGCTGTCTTTAGCAATTTGCAGACATGATGTGGGGAAATTATTATAAAGGAATCCCTTAGGTCACAAGGACTTGCATTGAGTTCCAAATGGTCCAACATATTTAAGAGGTCTTTATTCAATGGGAAACTTTCCCCACAGTTATTAAAGAGAAAGACTATCAGAACCTAGCATTTAGCATTTTGCTGGCTACTGTGTCAGGTGCTTCCATTATATTAGCTTTATTAATCCTCATAACCTCTTGAAGAAAGTATTACTCTTAGGTAAGGGAACTGAGATAGATAGGTGTTAAATAATGTACCTGTGATCATATGTTACTAAATAACATAGCTGGAAAGAAAACTCAGTGTGTCTGACCGGGTATTTTTTTTTTTTTCCTGCTGTGTAAAGCTAGACTTTTCACTTTGGGTGTATTTTCACATTTTATTAAACTTTCAGGCTTAGACAACTTTACATCTGGGAGTGACTTCCGAGCATGTAATTCTGTGAGTTGCTCAGAATATAGCACTTGGGTGTGCTACTAAGTGATGGATCAGGTTACACAGATTATTGACAAACCTGAATTCTAATCCAGAATTCTTTCTAGAAAGTACCAGCTAAAACGGTGTGTTTTATATTTAAGTATTCTACTACAGCATGACTACTTATACAGACTGCTTAGCCTCACCCGTTTATTTAAAAATGTCTGGCTCTTGAGCAATATCATGCTTGATAAGATTTGAAGTAGAATAATGGTGTATATTATGTGAAGGTGAGAATTTCATTTATTAAAGGATATTTAGGTTATTATAGTTTTATCTTAAGTTAAAAATAATCATTGGAACTTATTTTATGCTTAAAAGTATAGCTCAGAGAAATAACATATTGTTCAAGAATGAGTGGACTTGGTTTAAAATAGAGTATCAGCTATATGAATTAGCACTTCACATAGTAGGCCAGGTCTAATGAAAAAGATAGCAGCAAATTAGTGTGGAGGTATCTAAATTAAAACCTTCACACATTGCTGATGGAAATGAAAAATTATTACAGCTCCTTTGGAAAGCTGGCAGTTCTGTAAAAGGTTAAACGTAAAGTTACCATATGACCTAGCAATTCTATTCCTAGCCCTATAGATTTCCCTGTTCTTTTCCCTAGAGAAATGAAAACATATGTCTGTAAATGAACTGGTATGCAAATGTTGATAGCAACATTATTCATTATGACTAAAAAATACAAACAACCCAAAATGTCAACTGACGAATGAATAAAATGTGATATACCCATAGGTTGGAGTATTATTTGGACATACAAAGGAATGCAATACTGATACACATTGTAGTATGGATGAACCTTGCAAATGTTTACATTAAATGAGAGAACTTGGTAACAAAAGACCTTATGTTACAGGAATACATTTATGTGGATTATCAGGAAGAGGTAAATCTATTGAGACATAGACTAGTATTCCTGAGGCTGAGATAGGGGAAAGAAGCTGGGAGTGACTGCTGAGTGCTGGGGATTTCATTTTGAGATGATGATGGTTGCACAATTCTATGAATATATTTAAGACTGTTTAGAACCCTCCAATGCCATTGTCATTCCATATCTTTATTCATGTTTCAAATGACTTATTTTTGAAAGGAAAAAACTTGTTTATAAAAGGATTGATAGTGGTTAAGGACATGGAATTGGAAAGTTACTTTTTCTTTTAAACTTTGGGATATTTTCCAGTAGTATTTTTGTTTTGTTCCTATGATTTTCTTTAACTTTGGTATCCATTAAAACATGCGTTAAGCTGGGAGAATAGCGGTTTTATTTTTTATCTAATTTTCTAGTTTTCAAAGAAGGTGAAGAATTTCCAGAGCTGTAGTAATGGGGCATTCTACCCATCCCCTAATTATACTTAAAGCTGACTTTTCACATTGATTTTATTGTGAATCAGAAATTTCAGGTAGCTACTTACACAATTTCATTTAGACTTTTTTGGGGTAGGGAAAATAAGTATGGACATATGCAGAGGGTTGGCTAGGGATAAAATTGGTAGATACCATTATTTTATTTAAAGTGTTGTTTAAGTGTGTAAAAGAGTTAGTTGAGATGTATATTAGATATTAAAATTCATAGTTTCTGAGTTCATGACATACTGTTAGCTTATCTTTTAGAACACAGTGACTAGGTCTAAGGAAGTCAAATGTGGCCCTTGCTGTTCTATAAAATGCTATTTGATTATTTGTTTCGCCTTGACTGCATATTTAAAATGGAATTACTAATGGTAATATGTCTTGTAGTTAGATAAGGAATTGATTACAAAGCTTTTTGGCAGTATATTTAAAAGTTCTGCAAGATAGTGAGCCACACTGTATTGGTACCTTTATATTGCTGAAGTCAATTTTTTTAAATAAAAATATTGCTTAAAAAATAAGACTTTTTGTCTTGGCAATAAACGTTTGCAAAAAGTTGATTAAAGCTATTCAAAGGAAAACATCATAAAATGTAGTTGACAATATATTTCTTTATCTTAACACATTCTTTCTTGAGAAAAGGTTAGTTTCTTGAGAAATAACTTCCTGGAGGCAGGAACATGGCGTGTTTATCCCACACTGTTGCTTCAAAACCGAGAGCCATGTAGGGGAGAGGAGACTCTTGCTAGCCCACAGAAGCAGGAATGTCTGGTGTACTTGTGTGCTGTCCACCCTTCTCAGAAGGCGGCCATGGCCCTCTCTTACCTGCCCCACACGAAGCCCTCACTGGCTTGGAACCTTGCTCATTATGGCAGTTGCTCTCTAACTGCCCACTTGGGCAACTGGCATTTTGACTTCAGGAAAGGGATTAGAGTCTCTAAGGAGGGAGGTAGTTGTCAGGTGTCAGGGGAGGTTGGGGAGTGATGGTGTGTTCACTCAGGACAGGGATTGAAGATTTAAGGTTAATGTTTAGACTGGTGTATCAAGATAGAGGCATGGCCTGGCACATCAGCATGAGGTGGTCACCGTAGGTTGACTGTGTGACATGGTGATTCCAAATTCCTAGAAATTTTGGGAGGGTTGTGCCATATAGACAGCTGCTCTCCAAACCTTCTTGTTCTTAACACTGAAAAGTAACACCAGTGTTCAACCTGAAGCTATGATGGGTTTGTTGAAATTATTTATCATGGCAGCCAATGAATTTGGATTATCGTAGTTACAGGGAATTATGTATGACTTTTTCTCCTAGGTATTGATTTTCTAGGGCCTTCACTGTGACCATCCTCTAGACACGAATAGTAACTCATGGAATAGTGCAATATGTGTATATAAATTTATGTATATATTGACCCTAATAAGATCTTTTTTCTAAGTGTATAATCACATTAAAAATTTAAATAGTCTAATATCCCACATATGTACAGTGTATAATTCAGTTGTTTTTAGTGCTTTCACAGTTGTACAACCATCTTCATAGTCAATTTTGGAACATTTCCATCACAGATGAAATAATATATCCTTTATTTATCATCTACCTCTTTCTTCCTTCCCCCCAAACCTTAAGCTGACCACTAATCTACTTTATTTTGGACATTTTAAATGAATGTCATGATAATCTTTCAAATTTTTTTTAAGTTGAAATTTACATGCGTATAGAAAGCTTGGGATGAATCTTTAATTTTCAAAAGTAAAGGATATTTTGATTCACAAACACTGTGTATCAAAATTTTCAAAAGTACTTAATATGGTCTCTTTTCATTAACACATTTTGAAATAATTTACTTATCAAGAAATGAGAAATTTCATGTAATCAAGATTAGGTTTATACAGTCCTCTTTTGTGATTATCATCATAGCATTTGAAACAATTTCAAAGCTATGAGGCAGTTTTCTTGAGTATTTGAAATGAAACCTTCAAAGCAAGTTAGAAATGTTTAGATACTGAGTTTTAAATGAGTCACTCATTTCAGGTGGAAGTTTTAGCCAGCAAAGTTCTTCATTCAAGCAATAACTTGAGCTTTGTCAAGAAATTGCATTTCTTTTTTGGTTTTCAAGGGAAATTTAAAAAAAATAAATATTTTATTGATTTTGCCAAGGTAAGTTTAAAATAGAAAAATAACTTGAGCACTGTGTGATAGTGTCTACAGTATTATAATTTCATATTATGTGGGATCCTTAAGAAATGAAGTTTTGCAATGAAGGTAGTGATAGAATTATATATTGTTATATCACCATATTTAATACTAGATCTATATCACAAAGTTCTGCAAGGATGAATGATTTACTACATGTTTAAAGTTGAGGAATTTAGGTAAGGTGTAGTCTTAAGTCTGAAGCTGTTTACAATTTACCAAGCAATACCAAGAACTTACAAAGAATCATAATGTCCTTTGATTGATTTATCATTATTTTAAATCCAGGGTTATAAATCTGTAAAAAAAAAAAACTTGAAACAACTATCCTTGTCAAATTTGGCAAAAGTATATGAAAATCCTTATCAAGGGTCATTGAATGTATTGAAGATATTCCAAATATTAAACAGACCCAAGATATTCTTCCATGTAGGCTGCTTTTATATTTATATATTTTAGAAAATGACATGTATTTACGTTATATAACATGATGAGTTGATATGCAGATGGCGAAATGATTACTATAGTCAAACTAATTAACACACATTTCTGACACAGTTATTCACACTTCTATTTAGAGGCAGATACACTTGGTCAGCCTCCAAACTAGGCACTATATTTTCTGAATATGACTTTCACAGCATACTGAGAGTCCTTAATTTTTATGTTCCTGTAGCGAGTAATGCCAAGGAGTTTCTTGTAATTAGAACTTTTATCAGGTTTACACTGCCGGATAAGGCTTTTGAGACTAAAGTGGGAAACCTTAATTAAGCCCTGTGCATATTGTATATTTCAGGTAACAATTGAGTACTTGAACTCTTTTGAAAGGTATTTTTAGAAACAACATATCAGCCTTGGGTCAGTTTTGTATTTGATGTTTCTAAGGAAAGAGCAAATGTATATGAAGACTTACTTGCAGGGTGCTCTCTCCCACGTTGACTCTTGTGTGGGTGAGTATGGGCATATTTAAATCTTAAATTTTACCAAAGAAACATCTATGTTATCCCCAATTATGAAAACAGGTAAAGGAATTTGGTTTGAGAGTTTTAAATCACTTATTTCCATTTCTTCTATTTCTAA
Organism: Condylura cristata; assembly: GCF_000260355.1. Classification (NCBI taxonomy): domain Eukaryota; kingdom Metazoa; phylum Chordata; class Mammalia; order Eulipotyphla; family Talpidae; genus Condylura; species Condylura cristata. The sequence goes on from NW_004567111.1 coordinate 39,277,445, forward strand.
ATTCTGTCAACTCTTATCGTTGTCTGTAAACTTGTGAATACTCTGTTGTTGTTTTTTTAAAGATTTATTTATTTATTCATACAGAACTGGGGTACAGGCCAGAGATGCGGAGGGTGAGAAGATTCACCAGGGACAGAGTGGTGAGCAGAACAGGCAGATTGATGAAGTACACTGCTGAGGGGAGTAGCGGGCGGGTGAGGAGAGGTCTGCCTTGCCATGTGGTCACCTCCGGGGCAGGCGGGGATTGAACTCATGCTGAAGTGGCTTAAGCTTCTTAGTGCAGTACTTTAACCCGCTGCGCCACCAGAGAGGGCTCGTGAGCACTCTGTTTTTAATGGACAAAAAGAATTAAGCATGAGAATTTGTGAAACACAGAAATAAGAGATTTAACCAGAATTGGAAAGACTAAAGAGATACAATAAATTCAATGTAGTGTCTGTTAATGAATAAGATCTTTGAGCAAAAAGCCAGTATTAGTGGAAATATTGGTGAACTATCAATAAACTTTGTGTTGGAGTATTATTTTCTTAGTTTTGATCATTGTACGAGGGTGGTGTGTTGATATTGTGGGGCAACTGAGTGAAGGGTATTGGCAACTCAGTGTATCATTTTTGCAACTTTTCTATAAGTATAAACTTATCTCAAAATAAAAGTATTTTAAAAATTAACAAAGTATCTGGAAAAGTTGGAATTTAAATGTTACACTTCTATCTTTCTGTTGGGTGCTTTGGGAACTACTTAGACCCTTTGTTGAAACAGACATGTTTTTGAAGGAATGATGGTCAGAAGCAGCTAGACCACTAACCTTACACGTGTGTTCTGCTGAGTGAGTGTGCTGATGGGAACACACACTTCCTGGGTGTCAAGTTTCTTCTTAGATGCTGACACTGAGTTTTTCTTTTTTCTTTTCTTTTTTTTTTTAATGTCTTCTCTAGTTGTATAGAATTGAGAAATCAGTTCCAAAGTGGACTGCAGGGAATTCTGGGGTGAGAGTTTGGTCTTGTTGGCTTTTGGATCATTATCTCGGAAGTAGCATCTGTTTGTTCTCTTTATGACTTAGCCAATCTACACACAGCAAAAGCTAACTCAGAAAAGCTAATCAGCAGCTCATCAGTGGAACAATGACTAGACAGAACGAAAAGAGAGGTCTGACCATTGTTTGGATGGCTGGGGTGTTTTGCAGAGAAATTTCCTGAACTCCATGAGGTTGGTTCGGTTTGATCATTTAAATGCTGATCTATCCTTTTTTCTTAAAACCAGCTCTGCAAAAGCCAGAAAGAAAAAAAAAATACTAGATGGTTTCACTCATAGCAGGAACATAAAGGACCATGTGGGAAAAATAATGAACAACTATATACCAGAGACATTATACAGGGGTGGAGTGGAGAATGGGATCAAAAATGGGGAGAGGGGTGAGAAGTGCACTGGACTATGGTGATGGCATACGGGTGATTTGGTGATGGGAAGCCCATGGGGATTACAACCGAGATGGAAAAAGGCACAAAATAATGTAAAAATAAACCATTATATTAAAAATAATAAAAAAAAAGCTCTGCAAAACTCAAGTCACAGGTTTTTTTCTACCCTTATTGTGCATATTAAAAAGGACTTGGGGCAGAGTTTGGAATGCTGGTGTTGGTCATTTTGAGGGATTGTGCTGTTTCTCCTCAGTGTGTGTTATGTAGACCCCCACTGCAAAGACTATCAGAGCGCTGACTGCTTTTAGCTTTCAGGCTTAAGGGTGGAGCTGGCTGGGTCACAGGAGGTCTACAGCTGCATCTGTAGTCTTTTGATTGCATGTTCCATCGGAAAATTTTTATCGTGAACCTTGAACTTGTATACTGAAATATCTGTATATGTGCATTACTGCCATTAGTTGTTATTTTGAGACTCACTATATATTTCCCAAGGTTCTCAGTTAAGAGTAATGAATGTTAGTCCATGTGGCTAGTCATCTGCCTCATAATTTTGATTATTTTTGGCTGACTTAATCAGGTTTGATGAGACAAATGTTTAATCAAATAATATGAATATGAAAAGTTTTTATTAAGAGTATAAGTATCAATTAAGGGTTTTCTTTTTGTATTTGCTTGCCATTTGTTTATTTCCAGTCTGTGTTTTCACTGTATAATTCTTAAACTACCTGTTATTTTTTATTTTTTTTAAGATTTATTTATTTATGCTTACAGAACTGGGGTACAAGCCAGAGGTGTCATGGGTAAGAGGATTCACCAGAGCCAGAGAGGGGTGCAGAACAGGCAGATTGACAAGGCACACTGCTGAGGGGAGCGGTAGGGTGGGTCAGGAGAGGTCTGCCATGCCATTTGGGTCAGCTCCCTGGCCGGGGATTGAACTTGTTCTGCAGTGGCTTTGGAGAGCTTGGTAATGTGGTGCCCTAACCCATTGCACCATCAGGGACAACCCAAACTACCTGTTCTTATACAAGAGGTTTAGTCGAGTTGAAATTAGCTAAATTAATGCATAAGTCACTTAATTGAACAAAGAAATGAAAACATGTAGCAATAAGCAGCAAGAGGGGACACCACTGTTGTCTCTGCTACAGTCAGCTCAGGCTGCCATACAAAGTCCTGCAGATGGGGACACTTAAACAAACAATGGGGACTTATTCAACAGGGACATATTTTCTCACAGTTCTAGAGATCAGGGTACCAGCATAGTTGGGTCCTGGGAGAGAGCTTCTTCCTGACTTGCAGACAGCTGCTGTCTTAGTAAGTTCTCATATAGCAAAGAGAACAAGCCCTCTGCTGTCTCTTCTTCTCAATCCACTAATCTCAGTCTCCATATTCATGCCCTCACCTGAATTTAGTCACCCTCCAAAGGCTTCCTCTCCAAATAACTTCACTCTGGGAATTAGGACTTCAACACAGTTCAGTCCACAGTGCCCTTCCCATCATGTAGCTTCCTCCTATTGTCTAATGTTAGTGCATTCAAGTTACTTTTTGAGATACATGCCATTTAAGCTCTAATAGTTTCTGTTCACATCCAACTTTAGAACTTCATGCTTTAGATGTTTTTTTTCCTTGGAGAAAACCCATCTGATAGACCCTCTCAGGCTCAGACTCAGTAGTTCTGAAGCTGAACCTGATAGTGAGAGAGAGCCCCATTCCTAACTCTTGGTTTATCCTAGGAAAGCATGTCTGTCTCCTATCAAGAGGATGAGTTGGGGCTAGTTTGTTAGAGCGCTGCAAAGCTAAGAGGGAGCAGAAATGGGAGAGAATTGCTAGTAGGTGTCCAATAAGCTGGGTTAAAAGATAAGTTGAGGTCTGCTTGACAGGAAATGTGGTCCATGTTGAGGGGGGCTGTTTAGGCTTGGGGAGCAGCTTATGCCAAGTTTCAGAAGCATGCGGTAGTTGAGCTTATGCCATTCCAGAAATTATGTGGAAGGAGTCGGGGTTGAGGTATGATATGCTGTGAAGGGGCAGGTTGCTGGAGAAGTGTAGCTAGAAAAAGCTTTTAAAGGGACATGTGACCACATTATATTTGCATGTAATATGCTTCTGGCAGTGCCATGTGTGCCACTTGCTCTGCATTTAGAGGTTGTTTAGGCTGTTGTTACCCAGGAGAAGTGTGAGACGCTAGTGTTGTAGGAGGAGAAAAAGGCACTTGGAAAGTTTTGATGTGGAGTTGTGAGTGGGTGAGTGAATAGACATGGTGTTTAAGGTTCCAATTTTGGTGACAGGGAAGGAGGTGACAGTCTTCTGCATACTCCTGAAAGTTGAAAAAAAAAAAACCATTTTTAACAGTAGATTAGGGCAAGGTTCATTGTCCTTAAAATAGCACAAACTCCCTTTTCTCTCTATGAGAACAGTCCAGGGGATCAGAGGTACATGGGGTGACCTCTGTCGGCAGTGCTGTGATGGAGTGTATGTTGTCGTTTGGTTTCTGTCTTCTAGCAAAGTGGGGGTAACACTCATTCTCTTGAAGAGATACCTCAGTTTTTGGCAGTGCTCCTCTAACTCTAGGTAGATTTGATTGAAAGCAAGAGGCTTGACTTAGAGCATTATAGTAATGTCATACCTCACAGAGTAAGAATGAAAGGATAATATGTATATTACCCAAGTATTAGATTTACTGTGTCAGGAGTGATTGGCAATCTTGTTGTTACTATTTTGTTTTTTCTTGATGCTCACTTGCCTATCATTTTATCTGTTTGCAAACTAAAATATTCAATTCCTAAGCTCTGCTGGGGAAAAGAAAGCATACTTTAGAATTGGCTACTACAAGAATTGATTGTCTGAAGAGAAAATATACAGGTTAATGAATAACCAGGTAAATTTTGGTTGTCAGATGTCCTTGTCTATGTTTCTCTAGGCTGCTAATTCTACAGGCAAGAATGCCCCCGCTGCTGCACGTAACACAGGCTGCAGTGCGTTTGAGTATGTTTGTACATTATTGTTTAATCAAGAAGTTGGTTTCTCCTTTTGGTGCATGAAAGAACAAAGTTGGTGATTAATCCACAATAACTTTACTGTAAGCTTCCCCAGATTTTTTTTTTAATCTTAGAATGGTAAAATACTTAAGTTTAGTCCAAAATGGATGACTAGAACCTTGTGGAACCTGGAGGATAAAGTGTGTTATCTTTCCCTCTTTTTTTTCTTTCCACTTTCCTTCTTGTGTTGGACTCCCAGCTTTAAACCCTTTGAGCTCTGCTTTGAATATCCTTAAGGAATTCAGCATTGTGCATATTATTTAATCTGAACACTTAGTTGTAGATTTATTTATATAAAGGAATATTTTTATATTATACAATCAAAAGTATTATTTATGTCAAAAAAGAGTGGAGGTTTTAAAAGTATTATCACTAGCATACAAATCATATTAGCAAAAAAAAGAGACAAATTAGCAAGCTCTAACAATTTAAAAATCAAGTTCTTTATTTGAACATAGTGAGACTGATTGCTATATAGTATCATAATTGCTTCCTCAGTGTTCCGTCTCTGTTAAGTCTGTCTCAATGTTAATTTTTTTTTTTTTTAAAGATTTATTTATTTATTCATACAGAACTGGGGTACAGGCCAGAGATGCGGAGGGTGAGAGGATTCACCAGAGACAGAGCGGGAAGCAGAACAGGCAGATCGATGAAGTACACTGCTGAGGGAGCAGCGGGCGGGTCAGGAGAGGTCTGCCACGCCATGTGGTCACCTCCGGGGCAGGCGGGGATTGAACTCATGCGGAAGTGGCTTTAGTTTCTCAGTGCAGTGCTTTAACCCGCTGCGCCACCAGGGAGGGCCTCAATGTTAATTTTTAATGCTACCTTTACAAATTAGAGTTCATTAATCATTCTGTGTAGGTATAGCAGTGTAAATTGAATTATTTAATGTAATGACTCTGCTAAGGGCAGGCAGAAAGTTATCTCCTCTCAATATCCCTGTTCTGCTTGCTTTATCACTTGGTTTTAATGCCACTTGCATTTCAATATAGTTTTGCTCATTTTCACAGGAGATGTAATTTTTATTACATTGGGGGTGAGTGTTTAGTTCATTGGGGCGAATGTTTGTATATGTGTATGTACCACAGTTATTCTCTAATGGAAGTGTTGACAGGATTAGCTATATGTTAAGCCAAATACTCTAGATGGTAAAATCAGGGAACTTCAAAGCAAAAAAATAACACAATAGAGGACTCCTACTGATACATGTGAATAAATGAATGTACACATATGCACACTCAGAAATTCTTTCTTAATGTTTATAATTCATGTGCCCTACATACAAACAGTGTCTTCACTGGAACTTAGCAACTTTCCCTGATAAATCTGTCTAGTCCATACTTAGCTGGTGTGAAAATTCTTTTCCACCAAGACTTCCTGTGATTCCTACACATAAAGAACAGCAGTTGGCCCCAAATCAGCAGCAGGTATTTTTAGTCACTATATTTCTAAAATAATTTCAATATCACAGTTGAATTAGTACTCATGAACTGTCTTGCACTTAGTGGTACGTTTACTGTTTAGTGTGTGGACACATTTATACAGATGAGCTTTTCCAGGATTGCCCCGGGGAGTACACGTGGCCTCCTCATATGCTGGGGTTTCTGCTATATCTTTGGGAAGGAGGGAGCCCACTTATTTCATGTAGTTAATTCATATTGCTCATAGACTTGCCAAAAATGACGAAGGTTAGAGATAATTTCTGTACTTTACCCTTAAAACTGTATTGCATATCTCCCAGATGATATGTGTGTACTTTGAGGAAATGCTGAAAAAGCTGGATGATGCCATGTGTTTGTGCCTTGGCTTCTGAGTCTTTTATATTTCTGGTTTTGTTAGTATTTTCTTTTTTTCCCCAATTTTATTTAGTTTTATTTTTTACACCATGAACAATTTGTTTTTACATCATTCTTCATTTTTTTGTTGGTATTTTCTTGGGATAGTTTGCAGGCACAATCTTCCCCAAAGTTCTCCTGTATCATGTCATACATTAAACTACACAAGAAGCTATTTTTAATACAGTCCATGTTTATTTTTATTTATTTGTTTTACAGAGTATTTTTAATACAGTTAATATGTGTAAAGTTAACATATATAAAGTGCTGTTACTGCTATATAGTAAAATAAATGTTTTATAGAGATCAACTAATGATATTAGTGGACTGCTGTATAAGAAAATTAGCTGACTTTGATTGTAAATAGTTTTACATAGATAGTTGAAACTCTCAATAGTTCGTTCTTCAGTCAAATATATTTTCTCACATAGAAGCTGAAGATATGTTGATTTATATATAATGTTTTTTGAGCTAAGAGAGCTCAAGAATTTTGTAACTTTGATATACTATATCATTAGGAAAAAAGAGAATGTTATAAACATATCTATCTTTTAAAGAAAACTACTTGCTGCTGACTTTTTGAAATGCATTGAGTATTTAAGAAATTACAGCAGAATAAAAATATCTCTATATAGCCATGAAATAATCTTGTCTGTAACATAATGAATAGATCTGTGGTTGAGTTTTATAGGTGTGGTATAGCTATGTAGTAACTTTTAACATAAACTATACTTTGTAAAACTTCAAAAACTTTCTCAGGTTCCAAGCTGAATTATATCCAGAATCACTTTGCCAAGCCTTCTCTATACCTATGCTTTTGTGGAATGTTTGTAAAATGACATCAGTGCTGATGTTTGCTTTTGCCCCAAGTTGTTCTTGTGATATTTTTACTCACAGGCAACAGATCCTATGAGTGATAGGTCTTTCATTTCCTGTTGCTTGCATATAGGTAACTAGGCTAGTGAGACCATGATATGTAGATCTTTATTTTAAAATTTTATATTATTTAAGAAAAATTTAGATCTCTTTGTCCTGAGATAAGGCTCAGTTCTGTTTTAAATTGGTACTCCAGGTAATTTTGTTGAAGATGATCCTCTTTTATTATTATCTCCTTCTTATTTTATACAGATACTGTAAGGATTTAAATTAAATGAATTTAAGTGTGTAAAGCACTTTAAACAGTGCCTGGCTGACTTTCCAATAGATGTTGGTGTTACTGTTGTTTGCATTTTAGATGGTATATAAATGGCAATGACTTTCCCACTCATGTTAAAAACAAAACAAGTTTGGAATTCATTAGTAGAGATTAAAAAGTAATGCACAAGTTGAGTAGGATGAATTACATAAAGAACAAGCTACAAACATACTTTTTTGCAGTAACCTGATTTTTATTTTTAACATTTGCCTGAAGGTAATATGGAGATTTTTATTATGTTTTGTTTTTTTTTAACATGGAGATTTTAAAATCATTAAGTATTTGTTAGTTTATTCTACTAGGTTTTTCTATCTTTTTTCTTCTGTAAAGAGAAAGAGAAGATAACTAAATGAGTAAAAGAAACAAACTAATGTGATGTAGTATTTTATCATTTATGATATAAAGTATATAGTATAATGTAACATATTAAAGTATAATAAACATAATATAATATGTCTTGGCTCTTCCAGTGACTAGACGAATGAATGGTTGTCATTAATTTCTCTGTCTCTGTCCCCTCGTTTGTCAGACGGGAGGCATACTTCCCTGAAGGCTTGTGAGACTAAATGAGGTTGCAAATATGAGAAACACGTGCACTATGGTTATTGTATATTCTATCTTCCATAAAATATCCGCGAAGCTTATTGTTAATTATCTTATTTGTATGTAAATATACATAATGTAAAGCTTACCATCTTAGGTATTTTTAAATATATGGTTCAATAATGTGAAGTACATTCACGTTGCTGTATAAGCAATCTCCAGAAATCTTCTCATCTTCCCAAACTGAAAGTTTGTATCTATTAAACAGTTCTTTCTATATCATTCTTGGCAATCACCATTCCACTTCCAGTCTCTGTGAGTCTGAATACCTTAGGCACCTTATAGAACAGTCTTACTGCTCCTTAAAAAGTAATTCTTTGCCATTGTAGGAAATTTCAATATTCTATCAAGTTGTCACTTTTTAAATGGCATTTCTACCCCCTAATTCTTCTACACTTTATCTTTTGCCATGCTGTATAGTAAAAGGGTTATCGAAAAAAATAGTGTAGGTGAGGAAAGGAAACTTCCCTTGTCCCTCGTGGGATGGCAGAATAATCAAATGAATATCAAGTTAGTGGAAGCAAGAAGTCAAATTTAATTATGTACAGAGAATCTACATTGATGTGAATTCCAATGTGAGAGCACATGAAGACATATATTTTGAACTAAGGTATGACATAGGGACAGAGATGGGGACTCACATGATGAAGACTAGACACTCTGTCATGACACGTTTGTCCTACCATATAGGTAGGTTTTGTTTATGGAAAGCTTGTTTTTGTTATTAACCCTAATCCTGAGTGAGACCCACGGTTTTTGTTCTTTGAGTTATTTAGGGTTGTGATAAAAGTTTTATTTTACAAGCTGTAGGACCTTGACTGACCTTGATTTGAAATAGTCTACATGCCAAAATGACCTATCTTAGGAAGTCCTGTTGGAGAGGCCTAACCTTCAATAGGTAAAAAAATGTTTAAAAGAAAATGCAAATGTCTTTTTTTTTCCTCCCCATCTCTGCAATGTGGTTGACTTTACCAGATCCATTTTTGCTGATGATCCTGGAAAGTTGGGGTTTTCCAGGACCAGGATGGAGAATTAAGAGGACTAAGGAAGAAGCTTGGTGGGATCGACATACATTTTAAACCAGACCTGCTTTGCGAGGAGATGGTTTCTACTGCACTAGTTCAGACTCAGATTTCTCACTTCTAACACTATGCCCTCCCTCAATACTGGCCTAATTCTAACTGGTATGATTGCAGAAAAGTAAAGGCTCTGGGTTCTCCCTATTCAGTGGCCATCCCATGTGTCTTCATCTATAAGGCCTTTCCATTCCATGGCTGGCTTATTGTTCTGTCTCCTGATGTCCTTCCCAGCCTCTCTTCTGACAGCGTCTCGAATCTCAGTACTTTGCCTAGAATGCTTCCTTCTTCCCTACTGAAGGGTTTTCTTTTGGTGAACTCAGATCTCCTATCTCTTCAGAAGCATTGTCTTTTTGTCCCATTTTTGGCAGGCTGAGCCACCTCCTCCTTACGTTTCATAGGCTTTTCTGTTGTGGAACTTAGCACATTGCATCACATCTATTTTTATGTCTGACTCTCCAGCTCTGCTGTGTCATCCTTGATGGCAAAGTCTGTCTATTTTATCTTGTGTTCTCCCCAGCACAGAGCACAGTCTGTGGCCAATAGGAAGAGGAAATTCTTTGCTAAACGACTTTGCATTATAGGTGAAGGTCAGAATTGTGCAGAAGATGGGAATTGGCTTAACATGTCGCTCTAACATTTCCCTTCACACTTAATTGCTTATTGGATAAAGCAGAACCCCCAAAGTGGTTACTTAAGCTTCAGAAATTGATGTAGTGTGTGGTCTTGATGTTGTGCTTTTATATATAAAGTATTTTTGAAAGGGGGCTGCTGACTTGAGTGCTTTTAGTGTCAATTCTTGAGCTTTAACAAATTGATATCTGTGCTCAAATACAGGTGCCTTTGGGACTTAATGTGATAGCTTGTATCTTCGGTCATTTATATTAGTGGAAAATTAGAATGTGTTCATTTGACAAATTTATATTTAGTATGTAGCACATACCAGTCATTGTGCTGGTGTGGGGCTATGATGATAAAAAACCAAATCTTCTGCATTGATTCCAACCTTCTTGTTATTCTTTTTTTCTCCTCCCACCCTATGCTTAATTTCTCAGATAGGTTTGAGTAAGGAGGATGACTTAGAGAATGCACATTATTCACGGTCATGCATATTAGTTTCCCATTGTCCTGCTGCTTTTTGGCCCATGTGCTCAGCCTCTTAAGAAAGGAGTTATAGGAGAGGAAGACTCAGAGCAGCCTTCTGGTGTTTTCTTCCAAGGCCACATGTGGGCCATGCCATTCCTCCTGGGATTATACATTTGTAACTTTCATTTCTGTGGTAACTTCCTCTTTTCTTGGGGTACATATCCCACATAAGTCACAGTGCTGGGGCTCCCATATTGGGGAATGTGGGCTAAGCTATTCCTAGCCCATGTTCCCATTTCACAGATGAGAAAATTAAGAAAAAGTTACACACAACTTGTCAACTCTCCATGAGCTCAGCAGGACCAAGGAATCATCTGCTTAAGATGCAAAGAATAAAACCAATTAAAAGTCAATCATCTGGCCCTCCCTGGTGGTGCAGCGGGTTAAAGCACAGCACTAAGAAACTAAAGCCCCTTTTGTATGAGTTCGATCCCCGCCTGCCCCGGAGGAGATCCACATGGTGTGGCAGACCCCTCCTAGCCCACCCGCTGCTCCCCTCAGCAGTGTACTTCGTCGATCTGCCTGTTCTGCTCCCCCTCTGTCTCTGGTGAATCCTCTCACCCTCCACATCTCTGGCCTGTACCCCAGTTCCATATGAATAAATAAATAAATCTTAAAAAAAAAGTCTATCTTTTATTAGTCCCTTTCACTACTAATTGTAGGTAAAATAGATGTTTTTTTCCCCCTGGAAAGTCTTCAGTTGAATTAAGTTATAAACAATTGCTGTGATTACTATTTATTATGTGTGAGTGTATATTTGTGTGTGTGTATTCTAAATTAGCATGTTTTTATTACTTTTAAATAAGTTCTATATCATACATGAAAATCAACTGGAAACACTTCCAGGTAAACCTTCAGTGTCTAGTATGCTGGGACTAGATTTAATGATACTCTTTAAATTGAAACATCTTCATAATTATTTATTGTCTTAAAATTAAATGCCAAATCAAGAAAATAAAATGCAGCACTTGTGATGTGATTTTGTAGTTGTCTAGACTATCTATACCTTTGGTAAATGCTTTAGTTTTATACAATTTCATTTATTAGTTTCTTGAAAGCTATTGTCATAAATATTGTTGTAGTCTGTGATCCAAGAGATGCCCAAAATCAAAAGTCAAACTGCTAAAGGTAGATATAAAAATTATTCAATAGTTCTTTTTTTGTACCATAAAAAAATCATATTACTTTAATTTGTTGGCATTGTCAGATAAAGTTTAGTGAGGGTAATTCTTGTTACCTTTTTTTGACCAGTTTGTATGTTTTTTCTTCATGATTGTTAGTGAAAGTAATTCTGTGTGACATAGAGGAAGAGCCTGTTAGAAGCCCCATTCTTCTCTGGTCTCAGACATACCACGTAGGTGTGTTACTCTCCTGCACCTGGGGAAGGTGGAGTGGAGTCTTGACTCAGCTGGGCTCTCATGTGATGTCCTGTGACTGCGAACCAGTGTCCTTCTGCCTGCACATAAGTGCATTTATATGTTGTGTCCTTTCTCCAGGCCTCAGTCTTGTCTTGTGCAAATTGAGGGGTTTATTAGATTCTTCAACATCCTTTGGGTTCATGGGCTAGGGAGCCCGTGGCTGGTGGAATGGTGTTTCCGTTGGCCAGCTGGCCAGTTGTTGCTACGTTCCTCACTCCTGCAGCTCCCAGGAGGTGGGTGGGAGCCTGTTTCTCTTTCCTGTTGGCAAAAGTTGGTGGTGGCCCATGAATATGGTCATTCATCCCCTGTTGTTTTTGTCCCTGTGTCTGGGGGGTACTTATTTTGGTTTCCATCTACACTTGGAAGGAAAATAATATGTTCTATAGGTGCTGAAGTTCTTTATTTTTGGACTTTTTAATTGCATTTTAGCAAGTTTATGGTATTAGCCTTTCCAATTGTTCAATCTGATAATGATGTTAGTCTCATTACAGAATTTTCAATTTGTGATTTTTTTTCATATGGTTTCTCCCTGTGTTAATATATAATCACACTAGCCTTATGCTTATTAGTTATTTTGGCATTAAGATAGATTTTTGATGCCAATGTTATATTTTTTGTTTTCTTTTCATTCACATTTGTGTTGTATGACTTTGCTCATAATTTTAAATTTTTCTGAATTAACTAAAAAAGTCCTCATGGGGATTCTTTTTTCTATTCACTGGAGGTGGGGGAGAGGGGACTTGATATATTTGTTGTCACAACTTTTTAGTAGTGTTGTCATTTTGTTTTATAATTCTTTTGTGTTTTTTGTTTTTATTTTTATATCATTTTCCCTTTTGTATATTTTTCCTTCTCAATTGTAGTCCCCACTTGTTTTATAATTCTTATTTGCTTTTTTTGTCTCTGGGACTTGGTTGATGGAAAGCATTGGGAGTTTATTAAACAAATGGGGAAAGCTGGAGACAGAGCCATAAGTATTGGCTACATTGACCTTAAAGTATCTCTGGGACAGGTAGGCAAGCATTTCCAGAGGTTAATGATACTAGGCTAGTGTGGACTTGTGGTGGTGAAGCCTGGTGGTGGATTCAGTGACCATGAGCACACTGGTTGTAGTTTGAGCTAGGGAATGGACATGATGGCACTGGACAGTGAATGGACATTGATGGTTCAGGCAGACCTTAGAAAATCCTTGGCTAAGTGTTGTCATGAAGGAAAAGTTGCTACCCCAAGTAGAGGTGGCCACCAGGACAGGAGGGCTGCAAGATAGTGTTTCTTGGAAGGGAGTAGAGAGTAGAATCAGATATGGACAAGAACCTTCTGTGAGAGTTGTGCTAGGGGTGTTCCTGTTAATGTGAACATCAGGAAAGTTCTCAGATTTTTCTTTAGCTAATTATATCCCACACTCGACACCTAGTAAACTACCTTTAATATTGTTGCAAAGCAAGAAAACAATATGGAGTTGTTTAAAACAATGGGAAATTGGCCCTCCCTAGTGGCGCAGCGGGTTAAAGCACTGCACTAAGAAGCTAAGGCCACTTCTGCATGAGTTCAATTCCCACCTGCCCCGGAGGTGACCACATGGTGTGGCAGACCTCTCCTGACCCGCCCGCTGCTCCCCTCAGCAGTGTACTTCATCGATCTGCCTGTTCTGCTCCCCACTCTGTCTCTGGTGAAGTCTCTCACCGCCCCTGAGCCTCTGGCCTGTACCCCAGTTCTGTATGCACAAATAAATAAATTTAAAAAAAAAATGGGAAATTAAAATTAAGAACTAGTCAACCTCAACCTCTCCTGCCCTAAAAGAGAGATGGGGAATGGCAGGGTAGGGCATTTTTCTTGAGCAACGTTGTAGTGAAGGGAGATAAGGAAATGTTGATAGAAAGGAAAAAAGTTGAGGGATTTTATTTAAAAAATATTTTGTTGAAAAGAGTCCTGAGTAGTGGAGATAAGAGTAGGAATATTCTAACGATACCTGGTGGGGGTCCTAAAAGGTACAGGTTCCTAGGAATTCACTGGCTCAGGTGCAGAGTGTAGCTTTGGACAGGAAGACAAGACACTAACTCCCTAAGACAAGACAGAAAGTGTGAAAGCTGGATGAGAAGAGGCAGCTTGTGTATTGTTAGGATCAAAGGAACCAGGTCCACTCGAAACCTCAGTTTACCCCATGACGTAGGGAAGCTGCACAAGTGAAGGGACTGGAATTGGACAAAGTGTGAGGAGAGGGAATGGTTGGAACAGCCGACTCTGATTGGGTGAGGGAGCTGTTCAGGTTTCCTACACAGAGATCTAGGTGACTTTGGAAAACACATGTGGGTTACTGTATGTTAAGGGACTCAGTTTTATTTTGTTAAATAATACACTTTAGTTTTTTAATTCTTTGGTGGGAATACTGGAATGAAATAAAAAGATCAGTCTACTGCATTTACTTTGTGTGCAGTAGATATAATCTAGTGGGGGTTTGTGTGCATCCAGGGGGATAGCTTTGACCTCTTTACCACTGCAGACTGTTCTTGCTGCCAATATTGAAATACTTATAAATATTTTATTAGGGAGCAAAACCATGCTACGATGGATATGAGAGCTTGTTTGGCAGAGATGATTGTAAGAGGATAAGACTGTAGGGAGTCTAGGTGACATAGCCAGGGTTTGGTTCTGTTTGAGGGACTGGGATTCTTGATATTTGCTAGTGTTTAGAAGCTCTTTTGCTGCTCTTATAATCTCAGGACCTTCAGATGTGTTTGAATTGAAAACATAAGGATGAAAACTGATCTCAAGTTTCTGAAATTGGTATAATTGTTTTCTTTTTCTTCCCTATCAGTATTTTATTAATTTGCCATTATTTACAAAAATATACAAGTTTGGGGATATAACAACACACCTCAACATGTGCACAAGTCAAACTTGTCCTCCACCAACACCCCATGTCATCCCATGCTGGGACTCATCTTAATTTCAGTCTAAGAGTTATTTCTGTTGTGTGTCATTTGTCTATTAAATACTTATATTCCACAAGTGGGAGAGACCACCCAGTAATTAATTGTCTTTCTGACAGTAAAATGCTTTCTGAGTTATTTTCACTTAGTATGATTTGTGAATGCTCTCAAACACAGTTAACTCTCCCTTCCTATTTCTTCTTTTGGACACCTTCTTTCTGAATCCTAACAAAATGTGATACTGATGGATTTCTTTGTCACAGGGATGTAGCTGGCTCATCATTTCAACCTATAAACACCACCCTGTTCTTCTAGTCCCTGTCTCTGCTATCTAGCATGCTTGAATTATAGTCGTCTTTCTTTTTGGGGCCTTGCTTCTCTTTTCCATTTACTTTTTGGGAACTAGTTAGGCATTTCCTCAGATTTCCTTTAGCTGACTATCTCCCACGCTTGACACCTACTGAGCCACCTTTGATATTATTGTAGGCAAGAAAAGAAGGAGTTGTTTCAAAAATGGGAAATTAAGAACTAGTCAACCTCACTCTCTTCTGGGTTCACCTAGCTAACTTTACCTGTCCTATCTTTGTTCAGGAAAGACCAAAGTATATAATTACCTGAGAATTGGTCTAAGTTTAAGATGTTGTAAAGGGATTTGAATTGTTTTTGGAAAGTGGGAAGTGATTTTTAGAAGAGTTGGCAAGATACTCTCCCTGCCTGAGTCTCCGTGGAAGGCCTGGGTGTGTAGACAGCGCCCTGGGGGTCCTTTCCCCTTTCCTTGTCTCTCTGCTTCCCTCTTCTCTTTCCATTCTGTCTGTTGTATTTTTTACTTGTTATAGCCAAATCTTAATGTGGTTTCATATTCTCTGTCTTTATCTAAGCCTTGCAAACCAAGCTTCTTGGTTTGAAAATGTCTTGTCTTCCCATCCGACACAAACCCTCTGAACTCAGGAGACATTTCTTGTCCATCCTGACACAGTAAATACTAGCTGAGCAGTGTATGCAGAACTGGTTGCACCCATGTCCCCCCTGTGCCATTCAAGTCTAATCTGACTGAATTGTTTGATTTCTTTGAAAATTGCTGCTGTATGGCAAGGAGTGAGAGTTACAAAACTTAGTAAAACAGGGCAATAAAAACTGTTTTACCAAGTTTTATAACAAAAGGCCAATTCTACAATTCATGAAGCTGTGTAATTAAAGTGAATCATTGAAGAGGAGACTGGCAAGTGGGGGGTAGAAATGACAGCATGTGAGATAGTGAAAGCAGTTCTGAATAAGTGTGTGCCCACTTCACCTCAGTATCCTGGAACCTGCCAATCCTTTGCCATCTCCCATTTCAATATTAGATAAGTGAATAGTTTTTCTATTGCTCCTGACTTATTTAGAAGTCCTATGTGATTTTTTTTAAAGGGTAGAAAACTTTTTTTTTTCTCTTCACATTGGCTACCTTCTGAGAGGAACAGTTTATTTTTTTTAAAGGTCTATTTATTATTGCATACAAGAACTGGGGTACAGGCCAGGGTATGGGGGGTATGTATGAGAAGATTCACCACATATAGAATAGACTTAAAGGCAGAAAGGTAAAATGAGGTATATATAACACCCCGGGCTAACGAATGGTCTAGGACATGGGACTTTGAAGGGTAAGAGAGTAATTTAGAGGACAGTGGGAACATATATATGTTCAATAATTAGATATTTTTCCTGCTATATAAAGAGCCATGAAAAGTTATTTCTGGTAAAAACTATCACTCTGGACAAGATTCTCGTCCCCATATTAAATTCTGCTAGGTAGGTAAAGGGCAGGTAAGAGTTTGTCCTTAAGACTTACATGCCTTCAGCTTAAAATATCCGCATCTCAAATGACACATTTTTGGGAGATACTGGCAGAGAACCCAGTCAACATCATACTCTTTGCTGGGGATCCAGAGTCCAGCAGGGTGGTAAGGAAAAAGATGAGCCATGACTTAAACTCTGGTGTTTTTGTGGGAAGAGTGGTAACATTAGGTCAGTAATTACAGCAGTACTATTTGAGTATCTGTGGAAGGGGTTTGTTATTATCCTCAATCCCCAAAGGGAACTAGAACCTAACAAAAATACTTCAGAGTCTGGAGTTCGACAGATCTGGTTTGAGTCATACCTCTGTCATTTGCTTTTTGGTGATTCAGAAGAAGTCAACCTTTTAAGCTTCTGGTTATTGCTGTCAATAATAATCGTTGTTAAGATATTTGGGAAAGGGTAGTCAGAATAATGGGGGTGTGGTATGTGCCTTCTTCTGCGTAGAACCTAGATAAATCCACTCTTGTTTGTCCTTTGGATTCAGGTTTCACTTTTTCTGTGTTTGAGTCACATCCTGAGCTTGTGATGATAATGTTCATCACAGCACCATTTGCTTGCCTGTCTGTCACACCCTTGCCCTACATAGCATGAGATCAGCACCTGTGTACACAATGGGGGGTGGTCACAGTAGGCATTTCATGGACATTGTTTTACCATTCCAATTAGGAAGGCAATGTTGAAAAATGTGAATGGTGAGGTTTTAGTTTATTAGTTTGGAAAAGAAACTCCTCAGGGAACCACTGATGGAACTTTGAGACAGTGAGAGCTATCGAAACTGGGTTACATTACTTTGGTCAGGTAGTGCCCTGCCAGAGAAGTGTCCATGTCCCTGAGGCCATGATCAGGGACAGCGTGGGTGGGTCAATTCTGTCTGGGTGGAAGCATCTCTACTACAAGAGCTAGAAGAGATGAAAGAGGCCATCAATCTGTACCTCCAACTCCAGCATTTCATTGAAACAGATTTTGAGTTACTCAGAGACAGCCAAAGTGTTGTGATGAGTTAGCGGTGAAGCTCAACTAGATTTAGCCTGTGTATCTTCGTGGCCAGCCCAGAAGCTCCTTCTACATAAGTGGGCACTGGTTGAGATAAAATTGGTGATATATCCAAGCAAAGAAGCTTTCCAGAGATCTGAGTTAAAAAGGAAATAACCCTACTGGAGAGATGATTGGTGAGAATGATGGGCATGGTGATAAGGAACTGGTTGAGTAATGAACTGAGTGAATGCTGTACTCTATAGAAGCTTTCCAATTGGAAGATTGTGCTGAGGAGGAAATTTTCTTTTTAAGTAAGATAATAACTTGATGCTACCCTTGGACATATAAAATGGAGTCCATATTGGACTCCCTATGGGATCAGGATAAGGTCTCACTTGTTCTGTAGACAGAAATAATTCCCTCTTACAAATATTGAGATGTTGGAAAAATAACACTCTGAAGTTAAAAACACTATGGATTCTTTTTTCTTGTGGTAACTTCAGAATTTGAATATTTGCCATTTATCCTAAGATATCAAAAAGAAGAGTGCTATAGAAAATTAAAGGCCTTGGGTTAGAATAAACGCGTCACGAGAATGTAGTCCAAAGGCCATTACAAGTTCAGGGTGTCTGGCTACTGTGGCATGATGGCAGTACTCGGCACACACTGGCGTGAGGAGGTGCAGGCCTGTGCAGCTTGCTTGGCTCAGCAGTATCAGCTCAGTGCTAAATGAGGGATGCAGGTCTTTAAACAATTTCCATGAATAGGAAATTGGCTCATTTTGATGATTATTGAAATACTGAAAAGTGTCCTGACAAACCATTATATATCTGAATTCCTGGAGCTGTAAGAGCAGACGACTGTATGTGGTTATGCAGATGTTTGTTTATAATGATGCACAATTGAAATTCATAATGTATTGTTGCTCCAATAAAAGGTTATAAAAACTCAAGAGAAAAAAATAGCTGTTTAGACTCTACAATTGGACTGTCTTCTCTTTACTATTTAGAGGAAATTAGTTCAAATAAATTACTGCTTAATATAAGGGACAATTACTTCTAGCTTTGCTTAAATTTTAACATTGTGTTTATTGTTAGTAAGATCTAATTTTTGATATATGGAACCTTCCTTGCTCTCATTGTTAAAAATCAATTGTTTTCTAATTTAGTGCTCTCTTGAAGGGAGCTGACAGATTTTCTTCGCTTCTAATTTAGATTCATTCACTGTATGGATGCTGATTTTTAAGTGGACTTTTGAGTTTTGTCATATACTAAACATAAGCCACCAGTATTTCTGTTTTTTCTCTCTCTCGTCTATCTGTCTGTCTATCTAAGAACAGTCTCAGTCCAACTCCGAACCTTAGTCTGTGATGATTCCCTATGGGACATGGATTGGGACCCGAATCACCTGGGCATCCTACAATATATAAAAACAGGAGAACATGAAATGTATTGGGTATTTACTTAAATCAGAAAAAGGCATTATGACAGATTTTGTCTACCATTTTATTACAGGCGTGACATGTAAAAAATATTTGAAATTACAGTGGGGGGAGGGAAATGCACTAGACTGTGGTGATGGCATATGGGTGATTTGGTGATGGGAAGCCCAAGGGACTGCAACTGAGATGAAAAATCCACAAAATGATGTAAAAATAAACTA